>NC_067446.1:3597690-3662690 GCF_009764475.1 Pristis pectinata | reverse complement strand
CTCCCTCTCTCTCCCCCTTATTCCTCCCTCCTACCCTCCCCTTTTCTCCCTCCCCTCCCCTCCACCTTTCCCCTGCCTCTCCCTCCCTCACTCCCTCCCTCCACCTCACTCCCTTCCCCTCCCTCCCTCCACCTCACTCCCTTCCCTCCCTCCCTCCACCTCACTCCCTTCCCCTCCCTCCCTCCACCTCACTCCCTTCCCCTCCCTCCCTCCCTCCACCTCACTCCCTTCCCCTCCCTCCCTCCACCTCACTCCCTTCCCCTCCCACCCTCCACTTCACTCTCTTCCCTCTCTCCCTCCACCTCACTCCCTTCCCCTCCCTCCCTCCACCTCACTCCCTTCCCCTCCCTCCCTCCACCTCACTCCCTTCCCCTCCCACCCTCCACTTCACTCTCTTCCCTCTCTCCCTCCACCTCACTCCCTTCCCCTCCCTCCCTCCACCTCACTCCCTTCCCCTCCCTCCCTCCACCTCACTCCCTTCCCCTCCCTCCCTCCCTCCACCTCACCCTTCCCCTCCCTCCCTCCACCTCACTCCCTTCCCCTCCCACCCTCCACTTCACTCTCTTCCCTCTCTCCCTCCACCTCACTCCCTTCCCCTCCCTCCCTCCCTCCACCTCACTCCCTTCCCCTCCCTCCCTCCACCTCACTCCCTTCCCCTCCCTCCCTCCACCTCACTCCCTTCCCCTCCCTCCCTCCACCTCACTCCCTTCCCCTCCCTCCATCCACCTCACTCCCTTCCCCTCCACCCTCCACTTCACTCTCTTCCCCTCTCCTCCCTCCACCTCACTCCCTTCCCTCCCTCCCCCTCCACTCACTTCCCTTCCCTCCTCCTCCCTCCACCTCACTCCCTTCCCCCTCCCTCCCTCCACCTCACTCCCTTCCCCTCCCTCCCTCCACCTCACTCCCTTCCCCTCCCTCCCTCCACCTCACTCCCTTCCCCTCCCTCCCTCACCTCACATCCTTCCTCCCTCCCTCCCTCCCTCCACATCACTCCTTCCCTCCATCCCTCCCTCCACCTCACACTCCCTTCCCCTCCCTCCCTCCACCTCACTCCCTTCCCCTCCCTCCCTCCACCTCACTCCCTTCCCTCTCCCTCCCTCCACCTCACTCCCTTCCCCTCCTCCCTCCCTCCCTCACTCTCTTCCCCTCCTCCCTCCACCTCACTCCCTTCCCCTCCCTCCCTCCACCTCACTCCCTTCCCATCCCACCCTCCACTTCACTCTCTTCCTCTCTCCCTCCACCTCACTCCCTTCCCCCCTCCTCCCTCCCTCCACCTCACTCCCTTCCCCTCACTCCCTCCACCTCACTCCCTTCCCCTCCCTCCCTCCACCTCACTCCCTTCCCCTCCACCCTCCACTTCACTCATCTTCCTCTCTCCCTTCCGGACCTCCTCCCTTCCTCCCTCCCTCCACCTCACTCCCTTCCCTCCCTCCCTCCACCTCACTCCCTTCCCCTCCCTCCTCCACCTCACTCCCTTCCCCTCCCACCCTCCACTTCACTCTCTTCCCTCTCTCCCTCCCTCCACCTCACTCCCTTCCCCCTCCCTCCTCCCTCCACCTCACTCCCTTCCCCTTCCTCCCTCCACCTCACTCTCTTCCCTCCCTCCCTCCACCTCACTCCTCCTTCCCCTCCCTCCTCCTCCACCTCACTTCCCGTCCCCTTCCTCCCTCCACCTCACTCTCTTCCCTCCCTCCCTCCCCTCACTCCCTGCCCCTCCCTCCCTCCCCTTCCCCTCCCTCCCTCCCTCCCTCCACCTCACTCCCTTCCCCTCCCTCCCTCCACCTCACTCCTTCCCCTCCTCCTCCCTCCCTCCACTCACTCCCTTCCCCTCCCTCCCTCCACCTCACTCCCTTCCCCTCCCTCCCTCCACCTCACTCCCTTCCCCTCCCACCCTCCACTTCACTCTCTTCCCTCTCTCCCTCCCTCCACCTCACTCCCTTCCCCTCCCTCCCTCCCTCCACCCCTTTCCCTCCCTCCCTCCACCTCACTCCCTTCCCCTCCCTCCCTCCACCTCACTCCCTTCCCCTCCCTCCCTCCACCTCACTCCCTTCCCCTCCCTCCCTCCACCTCACTCCCTTCCCCTCCCTCCCTCCACCTCACTCCCTCCCCCTCCCTCCCTCCACCTCACTCCCTTCCCCTCCCTCCCTCCCTCCCTCCACCTCACTCCCTTCCCCCTCCCTCCCTCCACCTCACTCCCTTCCCCTCCCTCCCTCCACCTCACTCTCTTCCCCTCTCCTCCCTCCCTCCACCTCACTCCCTTCCCTCCTCCCTCCCTCCACCTCACTCCCTTCCCCTCCCCCTCCCTCCCTCCACCTCACTCCCTTCCCTCCCTCCCTCCCTCCACCTCACTCCCTTCCCCCCTCCCTCCCTCCACCTCACTCCCTTCCCCCCTCCCTCCCTCCACCTCACTCCCTTCCCCTCCCTCCCTCCACCTCACTCTCTTCCCTCTCTCCCTCCCTCCACCTCACTCCCTTCCCCTCCCTCCCTCCACCTCACTCTCTTCCCTCTCTCCCTCCCTCCACCTCACTCCCTTCCCTCCCTCCCTCCCTCCACCTCACTCCCTTCCCCTCCCTCCCTCCACCTCACTCCCTTCCCCTCCCACCCTCCACCTCACTCCCTTCCCCTCCCACCCTCCACTTCACTCTCTTCCCCTCCCTCCCTCCACCTCACTCCTTCCCTCCCTCCCTCCACCTCACTCCCTTCCCTCCTCCCTCCACCTCACTCCCTTCCCCTCCCTCCCTCCACCTCACTCCCTTCCCCTCCCTCCCTCCACCTCACTCCCCTCCCTCCTCCCTCCACCTCACTCTCTTCCCTCCCTCCCTCCACCTCACTCCCTTCCCCTCCCTCCCTCCCTCCACCTCACTCCCTTCCCTCCCTCCCTCCACCTCACTCCCCCTCCCTCCCTCCCTCCCTCCCTCCACCTCACTCCCTCCCTCCCTCCACCTCACTCCCTTCCCCTCCCTCCCTCCACCTCACTCCCCCTCCCTCCCTCCCTCCACCTCACTCCCCCTCCCTCCCTCTCACTCCCCCTCCCTCCCCCTCCCTCCCTCCACCTCACTCCCTTCCCCTCCCTCCCTCCCTCCCTCCACCTCACTCCCTTCCCCTCCCTCCCTCCACCTCCCTCCCCTCCCTCCCTTCCCCCCCCCCACTCTCCCCCCCTCTCCCCCTCTCCCCCCCCCCCCCCACACAACACAGCCACACACTCGAACACTGCACAGTTTATTCACGGCAGGGGACAGAGTCACGGTGGGGATTGGGGAGGGGGTCGGGCAACACCCGGGGGGTCTAATCCGGAAGGAAGTCGACGTCGGACCGGGACCGGCGGACGCGGTGGGTCCCAGCAAATTGCCCCCTCCCCCGCGGGCGGCCGCTTAGCCCGTCGCTCAGGGCCTGTCCCACCAGCAGCAGCTCCTCCTGCCGTCCCGGCCCTCCTCCCCCTCCTCGGAGTCTCTTGACCCGCAGCAGGTCCCGGGGCGGGGTCCCGGCTCCGGCGCCTGGGCTCCTCCTCACCCTCCGGGGTCCCGGGACACCCCCACCTGCCTCCACGTCGGCCAGCATCCGGCTCAGCAGGTACCTCAGGACCTCCTCCCCACCCTCCTCCTCCTCCTGCCCTCCCTCCTCCTCCCCTCCGTCCAAGCCCCGGGACGGCCCATAGAGAAGACCCCCGCCCCGGGGCAGCCCCTCGTAGCCCAGGCCGAGTCCCAGCTCCCTCCAGGCCCGGAGCAGGCGGCGCAGGTAGGCGGCATCCTCGCGTTCCTCGAGTCTCCTGCGCAGGGCGGGTCCCGGGACGACCTCCTCCTCGTCCTCCTCGTCCTCCGTCCGTCCCAGCGCCAGCGCCAGCCGGGCCAGGCGCCCCAGCGCTGCGTGAGACGGGGCGGCCTCGCCCCGGGGCACCTCCTCCTCGCCCGGCGGGTAGGCGAACATCTCGGCCTCGTAGGGCAGCGCGTCCCTCCGGTGGCGGAGCGAGGCGGCAGCTTCCGGCATGGAGGGGAGGGTCTAGGGGGGAGAGGGAGGGAGAGGGAGAGAGGGGAGGGGTGAGGGTTTGGAGGGAGAGGTAGAGAGTTAGTGAGGGCTGCGGGGGATCAGACACAGGGGGAGGCTCCCTCCGCGCCGTCCCGTCACACGCTCCCGGGGTCAGACACGGGGGGAGGCTCCCTCCGCACCGTCCCGTCACACACTCCCGGGGTCAGACACTGCTGTGCATAGAAAGATCTCACAATAGGTAGAGAATCTGGGGATAATTTTGAAATGTGGGTTTTCAACGGAGATCTCCCTGCAGTTTAGGGGAGTTGAGGATCGGAGTTGGGGGGTGCATGTGATGGAGGGGTCAGACTCCCAAATGAAGGCCCCTCCACCCCAGACATCGAGAGGGCCGCAGAGGGTGGGGCGCCAAAATCCAGGCCAGGGTGGCTTTGCATTTTGACCGGTTGCCTTGGAGACGCAGCGGAGAGCCGACCGCTGTTTGTACAGTGAACAGCAAACACGGTGATAAAAAAACGAGCAAACAAGTCAGAGTGGCGCAGCAGGGCCTCTACGTGATGCAGGGGCAGTCTGGGTTTGCGGGGGTGAGGTGGTGAGGGAGCTTCGCGCTGCGGGAGGGGCGGTGAGGGAGCTCTGTGCTGTGGGACAGGCAGTGAGGGAGCTCCGTGCTGCGGGGGTGGTGGTGGTGAGGGTACTCCATGCTGTGGGAGGGGTGGTGAGGGAGCTCCGCGCTGCGGGAGGGGCTGGGTTAAAAAAGAGTGGTACCCTGATGCTACCCTCCCCACTTGCCTGGGTGGAGTTAGTCCATGCACCCTGCATCCGCCACATTACCTCTCCCCTCCAGCTACAGGTCAGGAGTGTGACGAGACACTGCCCGCTTCCCTGGGTGGAGTTAGTCCACGCACTCCGCATCCGCCACATTACCCTCCACAAATCAGGAGTGTGATGGGACACTCCCCACTTGCCTGGGTGGAGTTAGTCCATGCACTCCGCATCCGCCACATTACCTCTCCCCTCTATCTGCAGGTCAGGAGTGTGACGGGACACTCCCCGCTTCCCTGGGTGGAGTTAGTCCATGCACCCTGCATCTGCCACATTACCTCTCCCCTCCAGCTACAGGTCAGGAGTGTGATGGGACACTCCCCGCTTCCCTGGGTGGAGTTAGTCCACGCACTCCGCATCCGCCACATTACTCTCCACAAATCAGGAGTGTGATGGGACACTCCCCACTTGCCTGGGTGGAGTTAGTCCATGCACTCCGCATCCGCCACATTACCTCTCCCCTCTATCTGCAGGTCAGGAGTGTGACGGGACACTCCCCGCTTCCCTGGGTGGAGTTAGTCCATGCACACAACATCTGCCACATTACCTCTCCCCGCCATCAGCAGGTCAGGAGTGTGACGGGACACTCCCCGCTTCCCTGGGTGGAGTTAGTCCATGCACCCTGCATCCGCCACATTACCTCTCCCCTCCAGCTACAGGTCAGGAGTGTGACGGGACACTCCCCGCTTCCCTGGGTGGAGTTAGTCCACGCACTCCGCATCCGCCACATTACCCTCCACAAATCAGGAGTGTGATGGGACACTCCCCACTTGCCTGGGTGGAGTTAGTCCATGCACTCCGCATCCGCCACATTACCTCTCCCCTCTATCTGCAGGTCAGGAGTGTGACGGGACACTCCCCGCTTCCCTGGGTGGAGTTAGTCCATGCACACAACATCTGCCACATTACCTCTCCCCACCATCAGCAGGTCAGGAGTGTGACGGGACACTCCCCGCTTCCCTGGGTGGAGTTAGTCCATGCACCCTGCATCTGCCACATTACCTCTCCCCTCCAGCTACAGGTCAGGAGTGTGACAGGACACTCCCCGCTTCCCTGGGGGGAGTTGCAGCTCCAACGACTCTCGAGAAACTCGATAGCATCCTGGACAGAGCAGACCGCTCGATCGGCGCCCCACCCACCTCCCCCCGGCCTTCGGAACCCTCCCACCCCTCCCTCCGCCACAGTGGGCGCACCGTTTACAGAACGCACCGGGCTCTCTCGCCTGGGGGCGACCCCGATGGCACTTCCCGAACCCTGTGGTGTGGGAGGGGTGGTGAGGGAGCGCCACAATTCAAGGAGTGCAGAGCTGCCCTCAAACACTAATTGGGGCAGGAGGAGGCTGTTCACTCCTCTCGATGTTCCGCAATTTAATAATATTGTGGTTGATTTGATTGTAACCTCAATGCGCTGTTCCCCACCCACCTGTTACCCCTCCCCATCGCTAATCAAGAATCTCTAAAATATCAAGGACTTTGCTTCCGATGTCAATTGATGAAGAGAGTTCCAACGACTCGTCAGAAATCGTTTTTGTCGCAATCTGTTTTAAATGGGTGCTCTCTGAGGAGAGAGAGAGAGAGAGAGACAGAGAGACAGAAACAGCGAGGCAGAAATCGAGAGCAAGAGAGCGAGAGAGAGAGAGAGAGAGAAACAGAGTTTGTGTTCGGGGGACAGTGCGTTTTGGATGAAATGTGCGTAGAGCAGAAATGTTTGTTGAGGTAAATATGTGTTGGGGAGTGGTTGCTGGTGGGCAGTGCGTTCACGGTAGTGCAGCAGTTAGCGTAACGCTATTACAGCGCCAGCGACCGGGGTTCAATTCCCGCCGCTGTCTGTAAGGAGTTTGTACGTTCTCCCCGTGTCTGCGTGGGTTTCCTCCGGGTGCTCCGGTTTCCTCCCACATTCCAAAGACGTAGGGGTTAGGAAGTTGTGGGCATGCTATGTTGGCGCTGGAAGCGTGGCGACACTTGCGGGCTGCCCCCCAGAACACTCTACGCAAAAGGTGCATCTCACTGTGTGTTTCGATGTACATGTGGCTAATAAAGAAATTGTATTGTATCGTAGTTGGAAGTGTGTTTGTGTGTCTGGGGAACAGAGTGTTTACAGGGGGGAGTGTTGCAGTGTAACCTTGTGCATCCCTGTGTTAGTACAGCTTGTGCCTCCCGTGTCATCTGAACAGTGGGCAAACTATTGTTCAGAAACTATCAGTGGAAGGAAATAAAAATGCATTGAAGTGAGCGTTGAGTTTCTAATTCACATTGTTAAATCTGAGACCAGTCTTTAGCTTGGCAGCGAATGTCTCAGACAGTCTCCGGAACTGGGGGTGGCATTTCAATCGATCTGTTTATGAGGAAGAGAATCATGTAGGTGTACACTGGGCTGTCTCACTGAAAGCCCTGGACACCTGTTAAGTCAGATTGTCTCCTTTCTGCTGTCGCACAACTGGTTCTTTCTAGAAAAAAATAGATGGTGTTAGAAAGCATTGCGCTTGCTCTGTGATTATCATAGAGAGACAGAGAGACGCACTGCGAAATGTTTGCTTCTTGGAACAAAGCAGGAATGAAATGGAAATAAAGGGGGGGGGAGGAGGTAGAGAGGAGAGAGAGGGAGGGAGGGAGCTGGAAAGTGAGGAGGGAAAGAGGGAGAGAGAGCAGGAGTGCCTGAGAGGGAAAGATGGAGAGAGAATGAGGGAGGGGAGAGCTAGAAAGGGAGGGGATGAGGGAGAGGGACTTACAGAGGTGGGAAGGGAATGAGGGGGAGAGGGAAGGACAGAAGGGAGACAGTGGGAGGGGGGAGATAGGTGAATGTGGAGGGATAAAATAAAGGAATGAGGGAGGAAGAGGCAGGGAGGGAGGGGGGAGGGAGAAATGGGGAGAGAGTGAAGTGGGAGAGATGGAAAGGAAAGGGGAGAGAGAGAGAATAGAGAGCGGAAGGCATGATAAAATGAGGAAATGGGAGAGAGACACGGACATGGAAAAGAAGACAGAAAATTGGGAAGGGAGTCAGAGAGAAGGATGAGAGAAAAGGAAAATAGGGAAGAAACTGGAAAAGAAGAGAGTGTGAGAGAGACGGAGGTAGAGATGGAGAAGGAGGGGGGGGGAGAAAGAGAGGAAAAGATGGTATGAGTAGAGAAGAGAGAGAGACGGAGGTAGAGAGGGAGGGGAGAGAGAAATAGAGAGGAAAAGATGGTATAAGTAGAGAAGAGAGAGAGAGACGGAGGTAAAGATGGAGAAGGAGGGGGGAGAGAAATAGAGAGGAAAAGATGGTATGTAGAGAAGAGAGAGAGAGAGAGAGAGACGGAGGTAAAGATGGAGAAGGAGGGGAGAGAGAAATAGAGAGGAAAAGATGGTATGAGTAGAGAAGAGAGAGAGAGACGGAGGTAAAGATGGAGAAGGAGGGGGGAGAGAAATAGAGAGGAAAAGATGGTATGAGTAGAGAAGAGAGAGAGAGACGGAGGTAGAGAGGGAGGGGGGAGAGAAATAGAGAGGAAAAGATGGTATGAGTAGAGAAGAGAGAGAGAGAGACGGAGGTAAAGATGGAGAAGGAGGGGGGAGAGAAATAGAGAGGAAAAGATGGTATGAGTAGAGAAGAGAGAGAGAGACGGAGGTAGAGAGGGAGGGGAGAGAGAAATAGAGAGGAAAAGATGGTATAAGTAGAGAAGAGAGAGAGAGACGGAGGTAAAGATGGAGAAGGAGGGGGGAGAGAAATAGAGAGGAAAAGATGGTATGAGTAGAGAAGAGAGAGAGAGAGAGACGGAGGTAAAGATGGAGAAGGAGGGGGGAGAGAAATAGAGAGGAAAAGATGGTATGAGTAGAGAAGAGAGAGAGAGACGGAGGTAGAGAGGGAGGGGAGAGAGAAATAGAGAGGAAAAGATGGTATAAGTAGAGAAGAGAGAGAGAGACGGAGGTAAAGATGGAGAAGGAGGGGGGAGAGAAATAGAGAGGAAAAGATGGTATGAGTAGAGAAGAGAGAGAGAGAGAGAGACGGAGGTAAAGATGGAGAAGGAGGGGGGAGAGAAATAGAGAGGAAAAGATGGTATGAGTAAGTAGAGAAGAGAGAGAGAGAGACGGAAAGGGAAGGTTTAAGGGATACGGAGAAATGAGGGGTGAGAGAGAAGGGTTCACGCCCAGGGACTGGGTGGGCACAGGGCTCCGTGGATTTCAGGAGCACGGACAGCAGCAGGTCAGGGACTGGGACCCGCGACGTGACGCTAGCCTGCTCCTGTGTTCAGTAACACGGACAGCGGCCAGTTAAGGGATAGGATCAACTGTGTGACGACGCTGTGTCCAGCAGTCAGACCGGGAATGGGACCGGCGACACGACGCAAGGCGGCTCCCGTGGTCAGCACCGCGGACAGCGGTCACACAGGAGGTGGGGGCGGTGACGCCGCGGTGTTCAGCACCTCGGACAGCGGTCACACAGGAGGTGGGGGCGGTGACGCCGCGGTGTTCAGCACCGCGGACAGCGGTCACACAGGAGGTGGGGGCGGTGACGCCGCTGTGTTCAGCACCTCGGACAGCGGTCACACAGGGACTGGGTCCGATGTGACGCCGCCGCGTTCAGCACCACGGACAGCAACCGGTCAGGGGACGAGACGTCAGACTGCCCCCCGTGTCTGGATCTCCCCCTCTCTCGACCCCGGCCGACCTGTCCGGAGCGGCGTCATATGTCTCCAGCTTACCTTGCTCTTGGCTGGTTGCAAGGAACTGAGGGCGAGGCAGAAGGAGAGAAGCAGCGAGCACAGACCCGGGCCCATCATCTTGAGTGAGGCTGCCCAAGGCTGGCGGAGAGGGTGGAGTGAGCTGAGCAGGTCGAGGAACAAAGCAGCAATGGGGAGAGGAGAGAGAGAGGAGCCAGGCACCCAAAGCAGCGGAGGGAGGGGTAGGAGAGGGGAGGAGACGGAGCTGAATATTGACATCATAGCTGGAGAGAGAGAGAGAGAGAGAGAGAGAGATAGAGATAGACAGGGAGGGAAGCAGGAGGGAGGGAAATAGATAGATAGAGAAAGAAGCAATTCGAGATAGCTGAGAAAGAGATTGGGAAATAGCGCACAGTGATAGAGAGAAACCATAGAACAGCACAGCACAATACAGACCCTTCGGCCCACAATGTTGTGCCGACCTTTAAACCTTGCCTGAGACTACCTAACCCCTTCCTCCCACATATCCCCCTATTTTAAATTCCTCCATATGCTTATCTAACAATCTCTTGAATTTGACCAATGTACCCGCCTCCACCACCGCCCCAGTGGTGGTGAATGGGAAGGGGTGGGGTCCATGAGGCATGATGACCATCCCTTGTTACCGACTTACCTCCCTACCTTTCAGTCTCTATCGATATTTCTCTCCCTCTCTATATTCTATCTAGCTCTGTCTCTGTCTCTCTCTCACGCTCTCTTCTATCTCTCTATCTCTCCATCTCGCCCTCTCTCTTTCTCTGTATCTCTCTCTCTATGTCTCTCTCCCTATATCTCTATTTCTCTCTCTCTCGTTCTATCTCTCTGTATCTCTCTCTCTTTCTCCCTATCTCTCTGTTCTATCTATCTATCTATCTATCTATCTATCTATCTATCTATCTATCTATCTATCTATCTATCTATCTATCTTATTTTATCCATCCATCCATCTATCCATCTATCTATCTATCTTATTTTATCTATCTATCTGTCTGTCTGTCTGTCTATCTATCTATCTATCTATCTATCTATCTATCTATCTATCTATCTATCTATCTATCTATCTTATTTTATCTATCTATCTCTTAAGAGGGGCATAATCAAAGACCCCTCCCATCCCAGACAGTCTCTCTTCTCCCCCTCCCATCGGACAGCCTGAATGCACGTACCACCAGCTTCTCTCCCGCTGTTATACGACTCTTGAACGAACTTCTTGTATGATAAAGGTGGACTCTTGATCTTCCAATCTCCCTCGTCGTGGCCCTTGCACCTTATTGTCTGCCTGCACTGCACTTTTTCTGTAACTGTGACACTTTACTCTGCATTCTGTTAATGCTTTTCCTTTTGTACTGCCTGGATGTACCTACGTACGGAATGGCATGCTGAACAAATGCGTTTCACTGCACCTCAGTATATGTGACAATAATAAACCGACCCACCAGACAACAAACATTACACGCAAGTGTTGGACCCTCAGCTGACGTAATCCACCAGTCCCACACTCCTGGTAAGACCAGAGGTGTCAGACTTTATAAATTGACTTGGATGAGGATGTGGAAGGGTGGGTTGGTAAGTTTGCAGGTGACACAAAGGTTGGTGGTGTTGTGGATAGTGTAGAAGGTTGCTGTAGGTTACAACAGGACATTGATAGGATGCAGAGCTGGGCTGAGAAGTGGCAGATGGAGTTCAACCCGGATAAGTGTGAAGGGATACACTTTGGAAGATCAAATTTGAAGGCAGAATATTTGAATGGCAGGAATGGCAGGATTCTTAGAAGTGTGGAGGAACAGAGAGATCTTGGGGTCCACGTCCATAGATCCCTCAAGGTTGCCACGCAGGTCGATAGGGTTGTTGAGAAGGCGTGTGGTGTGTTGGCCTTCATTAGTCGGGGGATTGAGTTCAAGAGCCGCGAGGTGATGTTGCAGCTCTGGTCAGACCACACTTGGAGTATTGTGTTCAGTTCTGGTCGCCTCATTGTAGGAAGGATGTGGAAGCTTCAGAGATGGTGCAGAGGAGATTTACCAGGATGCTGCCTGGATTGGAGAGCACGTCTTATGAGGATAGGTTGAGCAAGTTACGGCTTTTCTCCTTGGAGAGGAGGATGAGAGGTGACTTGATAGAGGTGTACAAGAGGCATCGATCAAGTGGACAGTCAGGGATTTTTTCCCAGGGTGACAATGGCTAACACGAGGGGACATAACTTTAAGGTGATTGGAGGAAGGTATAAGGGTGATGTCAGGGGTAAGTTTTTTACACAGAGAGTGGTGGGTGCGTGGAACCGGCAGAGGTTGTGGGGGCAGATACATTGGGGACATTTACGAGACTCTTAGACAGACACATGAATGAGAGAGAAATGGGGGGCTATGTGGGAGGGGAGGGTTAGATAGATCTTAGAGCAGGGTAAACTGTCAGCACAACATCGTGGGCCGAAGGGCCTGCACTGTGCTGTGGTGTTACACAACCGCACCCACACCTACGAATATTACCCTCAGGAGGCGGATTAAACATGTCAGCCAGAGGGTGCAAGGTCCGGTTGCTGGGATCCGTGCTGAGACATTGACGACTGCATTGGGGCTGCCTCCTGCACCTGTGCTGAGCTCGGCAATTCCAACAACTCTGCTCCAACCTCCCCCCCCCCCCCCATCACTTGGTCCGTCTCCGCCCCCTCTCGCCCCTTCCTGGACCTCTCTGTCTCCGTCTCCGGAGGCAGACGAACCACAGACATCTCCTACAAACCCACTGACTCCCACAGCTACCTTGACGACACCGCCTCCCGCCCTGTCACTTGTCAGGACGCCGTCCCCTTCTCCCAGTTCCCCTGAATCCGCCGCATCTGTCCCCACGACGAGGCGTTCCGTTCCAGGACATCCGAGGTGTCCTCCATTTTCAGTAACCGGGGTTGCCCTTCACATTCACCATCAACGCTGCCCTCACCCCCTCCCTCCCGCTGACATAGCAGGGACAGGGCTCCCCTTGTCCTCACCTACCACCCCGCAACTTCTGCCACCTCCAAAGGAACCCTCCCACCAGGCACATCGTCCCCTCGTCCCCTCTCTCCGCTTTCCAAAGGGACCGCTCTCTCCGTGACTCCCCCGTCCACTGGTCCCTCCCCACTGGTGACCCTCCTGCGACCGCACCAAGTGCTACACCTGGCCCTACACCTCCTCCCTCACCACCACTCAGGGTCCCAGACGTCCTTCCAGGTGAGGCAGCCCTTCACCTGTGAGTCCGGGGGGGGGGGGGTCACATTGCATCTGGTGCTCCCGGTGCGGCCTCCTCTGCATCGGTGAGACCCGCCGCAGACTGGGTGACCCGCTTCGTCGAGCACCTTGGCTCCGTCCGCCGCAGCGGCCGGGACCTCCCGGTGGCCGCCCACCTCAATCCCACATCCCACTCCCACACTGACCTGCCTGTCCACGGCCTCCTCTGCTGCCAGGTTGAGGCCAGGCGCAGGTTGGAGGAACAACACCTCACATTCTGCCCTGGGAGTCTCCAACCTGACGCCCTCAACATCGGTTTCTCCAACTTCCAGTAACCCCAGCCCTTCAACTCTTCCCTTATTCCTGTGCCTCCCTTCCCCTGCCTTCATGACCTGCCCAGCTCCTCCCCTCCCCTCCCCCATCCTTTATTCCATGGCCCACTGCCCTCTCCTACTGGATTCCTTCTTCAGGCCTTTGCGTCTTCTGTCACCTCTCAGTATATCACATCTTCTCCCCCTCCCACCTCTCCCCTCCCACTACCTTCCCCCTCTCACCTGAACTCACCTCTCCCCTGCCTGCGTGTGCTCCCCCCTCTCCCCCCACCTCCTTATTCCGGCTTCTTGCCCTCTTCCTTCCCCAGTCCCGATGAAGGGTCTCGGCCTCAAACGTCGACTGTTTATTGCCCTCCGCGGACGCTGCCTGACCCGCTGAGTTCCTCCAGCATTTTGTGTGTGTGTGGGTGTGTGTGTGTGTGTGTGTGTGTGTGTGTGTGGGTGTGTGTGTCTGTGTGTGTGTGTATATGTGTGTGCGTGTTTGTGTATGTGTCTGTGTGTGGGTGTGTGTGTCTGTGTGTGTGTGTCTATGTGTGTGTGTTTGTGTATGTGTGTGTCTATGTGTGTGTGTGTGTGTATATGTGTGTGTGTGGGTGTGTGTGTGTATGTGTGTGTGTGTGTGTGTGTGTGTGTGTGTACGCAGGGGGAGGGTGACCTGGGCATCAGGTAACCAATGTATCGTCTCTTCAGACATGAGCCTGCAGTGCCTGAGGCAACGGCATGTTGATGGGGTCGACCCGGATAAAGGATCTCCCCAGGTAGGATCGTCCTGTAAAAGATAACTGGGAATGCAAGGGTTAACAACTGGCAATGTAAGGGTGAATGGGTACAGCTGTTCTCCCCATGGTGTGATATTGCCTCAACCATGGGGTGACCATAGTTATGACTGAAATGTTCAGGTGCGGGTGAGAAAGAAAGAAGTTTTTTTCAGACATATTGTCGCGATGGGCTACGCACTGAGCTAGAAATAATGACACGCAGTCTGTAAGGTTGAACCCGAGACTGGTTTTTCTGAACTTCGTCGCGCTGGCTTTACACGGTTAAGTTGCCGCCCCCTCCAGGCAGCAATGCTGTCAGGGGTGCGTCACCAAAACCTCTTCCCGTGCGCGGTCTTTCTCCCCTCGCTGGTGAAGAAGGCGGCCCGGCGCCATGTTGTGGCTGGCCTCTCTGCCCACATGCGAGCCGTTTCCCGAGCCGGTTCGCCTGCGCCGAAAGTGGGTCGCCACAATATCTTCGTGTGCTCAAAGCTTGCTGGAAGCAACTGCCTTAGTGAGTGCAACTTCCCACGGAGGTTTCCCACGAAGTGGGTATAAAAGTTGGGTCACTGAGCAGTAGATCTCTGAGCAGGGATCAGTGCAGAGTTTGGGTTACAGTGTTTACCCTTTGTCTGTAATCCCTCACTCCCGCTAGCGTTAATCGTACGTTCCTTGGTTCTGCTGTTGTCTGATTTATTACAGAGCGCGGTTCGACTTTCACAGTCCCGGAGAGAGGTGACCAGGGTCTAAAAGAGTGAATGGTGGTGATGCCTCTTGGAATAGCCAGTGGCTCCCCACAGGTTGAGGAGTGGACCATTTGCAACAGAGGCCACCGCAGTGACACGGACTCAGCCGGGCTTCCGAGATAAGCGCCACTCATTGTAACTTGGCATTAGAGTGCACCATTACGTGCGCAAGGCTTATTTCTGTCGGATCGGCTCCGCCTTGGCTCAACGGGAGACCGTGTACCCCCACAGCTGATCGTACTTGGAGGTCTGGGAAATATTTGCAGGTGGCGTGTGGGTTGTAACCCCAATGGTCTTTCTGGCTCGCTGTTAGTGCTACGGGTTTCCAGTCCCAGGCTCAGGGAGGTTCGTCGCTCAGACGGAGACAACAAGAGGTTCTGTACATGCTGGAGTCTGGAGCAAGACACACAAAATGCTGGAGGAACTCAGCGGTTCAGGCAGCGTCCGCGGAGGGAAATGGACGGTCGACGTTTTGGGCCGAGACCCTTCATCGGGACTGGGGAAGGAAGAGGGCAAGAAGCCGGAATAAGGAGGTGGGGGGGAGAGGGGAGGAGCATACTCAGGCAGGGGAGAGGTGAGTTCAGGGGACAGGTGAGTCCAGGTGAGGGGGGGAAGGTCTAGTAAGTCGAGAGGTGGTAGGTAGAAGAGGCCGAGGGCTGAAGAAGGAGGAATCCGGTCGGAGAGGGCAGTGGACCATGGAATAGAGGATGGGGAGGAGATGGGCAGGTCATCAAGGTGGGGGAAGGGAGCCACAGGAATAAGGGAAGACACGTAATGGTGCACTCTAATGCCAAGTTACAATGAGTGGCGCTTATCTCGGAAGCCCGGCTGAGCCCGTGTCTCTGCGGTGGCCTCTGTTCCAGATGGTCCACAGCTTCAGTCATGACCTAACCTGTGGGGAGCTACTGGCTATTCCAAGAGGCATCACCACTCTTTTAGACCCTGGTCACCTCTCTCCGGGACTGTGAAAGTCCACCCGCGCTCTGTAATAAATCAGACAACAGCAGAACCAAGGAACGTACGATTAACGCTAGCGGGAGTAAGGGATACAGAGAAAGTGTCCCATCATGATGGGGGGGGGGGAGAGAAAAAGAAGGGGGGTTTACTGGAAATTAGAGAAATCGATGTTGAGGCCGTCAGGTTGGAGACCCCCAAGGCGGAATACGAGGTGTTCCTCCAACCTGGGGTCTGCCAGTGGAGGAGGCAGTGGACAGACATGTCGGTGTGGGAGTGGGGGGCCGTGGAAATCGAAGCAGGGGTGGCCTCCGGGAAGTCCCGGCGGACGGAGCGAAGGTGAGATCGCCACACACCAACCCAAGTTGGACGCTGCATCCGCACGCCCTTGCTGGGCAAACTCTGCTTAAGTCCACAGACTCAACCCTCAGACAGGGGAAATTTCGTCCCATCATGATGGTAAATGATCGCTGGTTAGTTTCAAACTGTAATGCCCTCCCTGTGGCTACATCCTCTCCACACCCAGCCTGTCGAGGCCCCTTGGCAGCTTATCTCTCTCAATCCAGCTCCCCCCCCCCCCAATCTTCTACAAATTCCGGAGTGCACAGGCCTTTCTTCGTGAGAGCCCACCCGATCCAGGGACCGAGTTCAGGATTCCCTTAGGGTTAACCTGCAGGTTGAATCGGTGGTGAGGAAGGCAAATGCAATGTTAGCGTTCGTTTCGAGAGAATATCAAAGGATGTAACGCTGAGGGTTTATAAGGTGTGGGTCAGACCACATTTGGAGTATTCTGAGCAGTTCTGGGCCCTGCATCTGAGGAAGGATGTGCTGGGCCCTGGAGAGGGTCCAGAGGAGGTTCACAGGGAACGAAAGGGTTAATGTACGAGGAGCGTTTGACGTCTCTGGGACTGTACTCAATGGAGTTCAGAAGGATCACTGAAAGTTGCCACACAGGTGGATAGGGTAGTTAAGAAGGCTTATGGGATGTTAGCTTTCATAAGTCGTGGGATCGAGTTTAAGAGCCGCGAGGTAATGATGCAGCTTTACAAAACTCTGGTTAGACCACACTTGGAGTACTGTGTCCAGTTCTGGTCACCTCGTTATAGGAAGGATGTGGAAGCGTTGGAAAGTGTGCAGAGGAGATTTATCAGGATGCTGCCTGGTTTGGAGAGTGTGCATTATGAGAAGAGACTAAGGGAGCTCGGGCTTTACTCTTTGGAGAGGAGGAGGATGAGAGGAGACATGATAGAGGTGTACAAAATATTAAGAGGAATAGACAGAGTGGACAGCCAGCGCCTCTTTCCCAGGGCACCAGTGCTCAATACAAGAGGGAATGGCTTTAAAGTAATGGGTGGGAAGTTCAAGGGAGATATCAGAGGGAGGTTTTTCACCCAGAGAGTGGTTGGGGCGTGGAATGTGCTGCCTGGGGTGGTGGTGGAGGCAGGTACATTGGGCAAGTTCAAGAGATTGCTAGATAAGCATATGGAGGAATTTAAAATAGAGGGATATGTGGGAGGTAGAGGTTTGAAGGTCTGCACAACATGGTGGGCCGAAGGGCCTGTATTGAGCTGTATTGTTCTATGTTTCTATGGATGAGGGGGGGAATCTCACTGAACTCCACCCCCCCCCCCCCGACACTGAGAGGCCCGGATAGAGCGGACGTGGAGAGGATGTTTCCATCAGTGGGAGAGTCCGAGATCCGAGGGCACAGCCTCGGAATGAAGGGACGTCCCTTTAGAACTGGAATGAGGAGGAATTTCTTCAGCCGGAGGGCAGTGAATCTGTGGAATCTGTTGCCACCGAGGGCGGCGGAGGCCAAGTCATTGGGTGTGTTTAAGGCAGAGATTGACGGGTTCTTGATTGGTCAGGAGGGGTGGGTTAAGGATTACAGGGAGAAGGCGGGGGAATGGGGTTGGTTGAATCAGCCGCGAATGAATGGTAGAGCAGACCCGATGGGCTGAATGGCCTAATTCTGCTCCATGGAATACTCAGCAGGTTGAGCAGCATCTGGGGAAAGGCAAACAGAGTTAACGTCTCAGATCGAATGATCACCATTTCAATATCAGCCTGGTAAAACTTCTCTACCCTGCTCCCGAGGCACCAATGTCGGTCCTTAAACAGAGAGACATGAAGTCGAGTTTACCGTCAGACGCACAAGTCCGTGTGCGCAATGAAAATCTCACTTGCAGCAGCATCACAGGCACCAAACATCAGATCCACAACATTCACAAGAGAAGCGTAAATTATACAAGAAAGAACACAATTCCAGCAATGAAAACCAAGGTCCATTGCAGTGCAAAGCAGTCCCAGTGTTGCTGTACTGAGGCAGTGATTAGGGGTGTGCCGGTCGGGTCAAGAACCGAATGGTTGAAGGGAAGTCGCTGTTCCTGAACCTGGTGGTGTGGGCACTTCAGGCTTCTGTACCTCCTGCCCGACAGGAGCTGTGAGAAGGCGGCACGGCCCAGATGGTGGGGGGGATCTTTGACGGTGGACGTTGCCTCCCGTAGATGCTGCCGATGGCGGGGAGGGATGTGCCCGTGATGTATTGAGACTGATCTTGTCCACAGAACTCCAGATGAGGTCTGAATGATACTCTGTATAACTGTCTGAACAATTCCCTGTATAACTGAAACGTCACCTCCTTCTCCTTGGTCTTAATTTCATTCCCAATAACATTGCAACTGAATCCTTGACTTTCTGCCCAACAGTCCGCAATCAGTGAGGATAGGCAGCAATACCTCCAGCACCATTATCCTCAACACTGGTGCCCCACAAGGCTGCGTCCTCAGCCCTCTACTCTACTCCCTATACACTCACGACTGCGTGGCCAGATTCTGCAGATGACTCCACCGTAGTGGGTTGTATCTCAAATAACAATGAGTACAAGAAGGAGATAGAGAGCCGAGTGACATGGTGTCATGACAACAACCTTTCCCTCAATGTCAGCAAAACAAAAGAGCTGGTCATTGACTTCAGGAAAGGGGGCGGTGCACATGCACCTGTCTACATCAATGGTGCAGAGGTCGAGAGGGTTGAGAGCTCCAAGTTCCTGGGAGTGAACATCACCAACAGCCTGTCCTGGTCAATCATATAGACGCCACGGACAAGAAAGCTCACCAGCGCCTCTACTTCCTCAGGAGGCTAAAGAAATTTGGTTTGTCCCCTTTGACACTCACCAACTTTTATCAATGTACCTGAGAAAGCATCCTATCCGGATGCATTGCGGCTTGGTACGGCAACTGCTCTGCCCAGGTCGACAAGAAACTGCAGAGAGTTGCGGACACAGCCCAGCGCGTCACGGACACCAGCCTCCCCTCCGCGGACTCTGTCTTTACCTCTCGCTGCCTTGGTGAAGCAGCCGGCATCATCAAAGACCCCACCCACCCGGGACATTCTCCCTCCGTCAGGTAGAAGATACAGGAGCCTGAGGGCACGTCCCACCAGGCTCAATAACAGCTTCTACCCCACTGTGATAAGACTACTGAACGGTTCCCTAATACGATGATACAGGGTAGGGGAGGGCAGCGGGGGTGGGGTTGGCGGACAGTGGCTGGTGAATGAGAGATGGGGGGGGGCGGGCAAAGAGAGAGAGAGAGAGGGAGAGAGAGGGAGAGAGACAACAGCAGCTGGGGTGACATGGAAGGAGGGGGGGCCACAGAAGAGGGAGCTCATCAGGATGACCGGTGCTGGGTTCGGGTGAGAATGGGCACCATCAGGGGAGAGGCGTACAGCATGGAGAAGGGAGAGGTGACCAACACTTGGAACGAAAGCGGGTGTGGGGGAGGGCGCGGGGAACCTGTGTGTGAAGTGGGTAGACGGAGGAGGGAAGGGGGGGGGGGGAAGGGGACTGGTCAGCATGGACCTGTTGGGCCAAAGGGCCTTTTCCCACGCTCTGCGATGTTACGCCTCTGCATTCCCTTCCGGACAAATCCGAATTTCCCCCACATTAAACTCCGTTTGCTGGATCTTTGCCCACTCACTTCACCTATCCGTATCCCCCTCCCCAGCCACCGCCCAACCTGTTCCATCCACCACCCCCCCCCCCCACCACGCAAGGTGCCTCCTTCCCAAAGGAAGTGGCTTCACCGCCCGTTTGCCAGACAAGTGCGAGCTCACCGCTGGTGGTTTCCCAGTGGAAGTTTCCCGAATTCCTGCACCATTAATTTCCCCCTGTAGGGAATAATCGGAAGAACGTAATGTCTCAGGATTGCACTTAAATTGCACGCGGGGCTTTTAGCGAATCTTACAGGTCGCGGGACAGATGGATAATGAGCCGGGAAGGGGATGTGGGAGAGAACGGGAGGGCTGGCCGCTGGCTGAGTGTGAGAGAGCCCAGGGCAATCACATCACACTGCAGGGGCTTCAACGTCCCAAAGTGGCCCCACGCCAATCCTTCCGAATGGGATCATGGCCGCTTCGGAGGAACGTCGGTCCGGAACAAACAGGCAGCTTCTCCGCAGTGTCACCAAGAGGGAGGGGGTCCAGGGAGGGAATATCCCGGATCTCAAGAGGGCCAGCGGTGGGGAGGTGGGGTGGGAGGGGGGAAATCAGGAGGTTGGAGAGGGACGGGGATGTGGAGAGGGAGGGGGGGGTCAGAGAGATGGGGAGGGCGGTAGGGGAAGGAGGGGGGGGTCACAGAAATGAGGGTGGACCTCCTACCTCCCTCTCCCTCTCCCTCTCGTCCCCTCCCACCATCCCTGCCTCTGCCTCCCTCTCTCACTCTGCAGGAGAGACAGGATTTGGGACACTCCCGACGGACAAGACCGGAGCGGAAGGAAGACCAACGTGGTCCCCCAGGACACTTCGACAGCACCCCCCCCCCCAAACCCACACCCTGCCCCCCACACCCCCGAGGACAGCAGGCACAAAGGAACCCCCCTCCAACGTTAATAGGACTGGTTGCCAGAGGGGTGTGAGCCCAGACCAAACACCTCTGGCACCCCCCGCCCAGTAACCGGGGAAACCACCTGATTCTGGACACTCACTGAAGCCACCCCATCCACCTCAACGGGATGGGACACTGGGTGGGGGCGTGCGGGTGGCTTCCAGCAAGACAGAGGAAGGGCTCATAAGCACAGCAAGACCCCACTAGCAGCGCCACCCCAGACGCTCAGTGTCCTGGATCCCCTGGATCAGACCCCAGCCTGTAACCCACTCCCAGGGGTCTGTTATTCTATATATAAACACCCCGAACCCCTGGATCAAACCCCAGCCTGTAACCCACTCCCAGGGATCTGTTATTCTATATATAAACCACCCCGCCCCGAACCCCTGGATCAGATCCCAGCCTGTAAACCACGCCCGGGGATCTGTTATACTATATATAACCCCCCCTGACCAGATCCCAGCCTGTAATCCACTCCCAGGGATCTGTTATTCTATATATAAACCCCTCGAACCCCTGGATCAGATCCCAGCCTGTAACCCACTCCCGGACACCTGTTATTCTATATATAAACCCCCCAAACGCCTGGATCAGATCCCAGCCTGTAACCCACTCCCGGGGATCTGTTATTCTAGATATAAATCCCCCTGACCCCCTGGATCCGATCCCAGCCTGTAACCCACTCCCGGGGATCTGTTATTCTATATGTAAGCCCCCCGAACCCCTGGATCAGATCCCAGCCTGTAACCCACACCGACGGGAAGGATAAGCAGGGACAGATGGGGTGGTAAATAATCGCAGGCCCCATGAGCTGTGGTGGACATGACCTTTATTACACTGCAGTGGAAGGAACACTGATTACAGAACACTGACGACAGATTACTCGCACAGTGGTGCCAGGGTTGCTTTAGCTGAAGCATGGGGGATGTTGGGCAGAGGGGGGGTGGTGGTGGGGAGGGTTTTGGGGACGGACAGACAGCTGAAGCAAAACCTGGACTGCGGCAATGGGCAGGAGGTGCTGATGATGAGTGGGGTGGGGGAACAGGTTGGTCGCAGTGCAAGGGTGAGGGTCTGGGAATTGAGGCAGGGAGGTAGGGGGCAGGGCCTCGGTGGTGGGCGGAGGGGGTGGGGAGTTTCAGGGGCTGAGGGAGGGACCGATTTGTGGGCAGAGAGGAAATGGAGAGCGGGCGCAGGGGTGGAGAGGTGGAGGGGGAAGGGGTAGAGAGAAGGATGGGGGTACAGAGAGGGAGAGTAGGGAGGGAAGGGGAGAGAGAGGGAAGGAGGGGGAGAGAGGGAGGGAGGGGAAGAGGGAGGGAGGGAGAGAGGGAAGGGGGAGAGAGAGCAAGGGAAGGAGGGAGGAAGGAGGGGGGAGGGAAGGGGAGAGAGGGACGGAGGGGGAGAGAGAGGGACGGAGGGGGAGAGAGAGAGGGACGGAGGGGGAGAGCGAGAGGGACGGAGGGGGAGAGAGAGGGACGGAGGGGGAGAGAGAGGGACGGAGGGGGAGAGAGAGAGGGATGGAGGGGGAGAGCGAGGAACGGGAAGACGAGAGAGGGACGGAGGGGGAGAGAGAGGGACGGAGGGGGAGAGCGAGAGGGACGGAGGGGGAGAGAGAGAGGGACGGAGGGGGAGAGCGAGAGGGACGGAGGGGGAGAGAGAGGGACGGAGGGGGAGAGAGAGAGGGACGGAGGGGGAGAGCGAGAGGGACGGAGGGGGAGAGAGAGAGGGACGGAGGGGGAGAGAGAGAGGGACGGAGGGGGAGAGCGAGGAACGGGAAGACGAGAGAGGGACGGAGGGGGAGAGAGAGGGACGGAGGGGGAGAGTGAGGGACGGAGGGGGAGAGCGAGGAACGGGAAGACGAGAGAGGGACGGAGGGGGAGAGAGAGGGACGGAGGGGGAGAGGAGGAGAGAGGAGGTTGGAGGAGGGGAAAAGGGGAAGAAAGTGGGAGCGGTGGGAGAGGGGAAAGGTGGATCGGGGGAAAGAGAGGAGGGAGAATGGAGAGAGGGGATAACGGGGGAGGAGAGAGAGAGGGTTGGGGGAGAGCAGGGTCGGGGTAGAGGGGGAACGGAGGGAACAAGCTTGGCGGTGTTTGGTCCCAGGGGGTTCTGGGTTGAGAGGGCGGACTGTGGGTGGGAGGGGGAAGGGATGGCAGTGGTCCCCGAGGGGGGTGCTCAGCACTTGCCGGGGTGGGTCTGTCCCCCGCAACCATCACACCACCCCCCCCCCCCCCCCCCCCCACCATCAGCCGGACCCGAACCTCTCACCCGTCCCCCCCCATCCTCCCCCCACACCCCCGATGACACGGGCACGACCTCAGGCAGCGGTCAGGAGGAAGCAGGTCACTTGTCATGGTGGGAGATCGGCGGACAGTCGGCATCTGTGGGGGGAGGAAGGAGAGGGAGGAAGGTCAGGAACAGCCATGCTGCCTCAATTCCACCCGCATTCCTCTCCCCACCCTCGATTCACCCCCACCCACCCGCCCCCGGTCTCTCCGCCCCTCCTGACCCCAAGGGAAGGGGCGAGAGGAGGTCTGGAGGAGTCACGGCTCTTGCTACCGAGGGAAACGGTCTCCTGGTGACAGAGTGTCTCCACCTTGCTCGGCTCTCCCGCAGCGCGGCGCTTCCTCCTCCCCGCCCCTCCCTCGGCACTCCCTCCTCCCTGTCCCTCCCGTGGCGCTCCCTCCTACAGCACTCCTCCCCGTCCCTCCCGTGGCGCAGCACTCCCTCCTCACCACCCCTCCCACAGTGCGACGTTCCCTCCTCACCGCCCCTCCCATGAGATGAGAATGTAGTTGGCACAGCTAGTAAGTTTGCAGCTGACACCGGAATCGGTGGTGTGGTGGACGGTGAGGGAGGCTGTCTCAGGTTACACCAGGATCTGGATCAACTGGGGAAATGGGCCAAGGAGCGACAGATGGAGTTTAACTCAGACAAGTGTGAGGTGGTGCATTTTGGGAAGTTAAACCAGGGCAGGACTTTCATAGTGAATGACCTTACCCTGGGGAGTGTTGTAGAACAGAGGGACCCAGTGGTAGAGATACACGGTTCCCTGAAAGTAGGGACACAGGTAGACAGGGCAGTGTAGACGGCATTCGGCACGCCAGCCTTCATCAGTCAGGGCACCGAGTACAAGAGTCGGGACGTCCCATTACAGCTGTACAGGAGACCGCAGTTGGAGTGTTGGGCGCAGTTCCGGTCGCCCAGCTACAGGGAGGACGTCACTGAGCCGGAGAGGGTGCGGGAAAGATTCACCGGGACATTGCCGGGACCGGAGAGCTCGAGTTATAAGGAGAGGCCGGACAGGCCGGGACTGTTTTCCCTGGAGCGGAGGAGGCTGAGGGGCGACCTGATGGAGGTTTATAACATCATGAGGGGGCATAGAGAAGGTGGGCGGTCACTGTCTATATCCCCCTCCAGGGTTGGGGAGTCTAAAACTAGAGGGCACAGGTTTAAGGTGAGAGGGGAAAGATTTAAAGGGGCAAGTTTTTCACCCAGAGGGGGGTGGGTGTGTGGAACGAGCTGCCAGAGGAAGTGGTAGAGTGGGGTACAGTTACAGCACTGGGACAGGTACGTGGAGGGGAAAGGTTTAGAGGGTTATGGGCCACACGCGGGCAAATGGGACAGGCTTAGATGGGAACCTTGGTCGGCATTGGACCAGTTGGACTGAAAGGTCTCAGTGCTATATCGCTCGATGACCCTATGCTCAGCATTGGCGGTGGTGAACGTGTCCACTTACCCAAGGGTGCCTGCGTTCTGGGGCTTTATGTGAGTGCTGGTCAGTCACTTCGGTTCTGGATGAGCTGGCAGATGGCTTGAACCACCTCCACTGTGGTCCCCATCCCACCAATATCCGGAGTGTGAAGCTGCAAACACACAGAGAGTCCAGGGACAGCAGGGGTTAGGTGTGCAGTGAAGCTCCCTCCGCAAAGTCCCGTCACACACTCCCGGGGTCGGACACAGGGTGAAGCTCCCCCCGCACCGTCCCGTCACACACTCCCGGGGTCAGACACAGGGTGAAGCTCCCTCCGCACCGTCCCGTCACACACTCCCGGGGTCAGACACAGGGTGAAGCTCCCTCCGCACCGTCCCATCACACACTCCCGGGGTCAGACACAGGGTGAAGCTCCCCCCGCACAGTCCCATCACTCACGCCCAGGGTCAGACACAGAGTGAAGCTCCCTCTACACCGTCCCATCACACATTCCTGGGGTCAGACACAGGGTGAAGCTCCCTCCACACCGTCCCATCACACTCCCGGGGTCAGGCACAGAGTGAAGCTCTCTCTATATGTCAGGGTGGGAAAGGCATCAAGTGCAGAGTTGGACAGTGTGTGGGTTGCGAGGGATGTAGAGATTCAGACACAGTATTCACAGCTGGATTTTGACAGAAGAATCGGCTTGAGAAATCCTGGCTTAATCTCACTGTCAGAGATACACACATCCATCACATACACAGCGGCAAACCACCCAGCTAATCCAGGAACCGTGGTACAGGAAAAGGGGAAGTACGAGTCACTCACCCGGTGTTCATTCATGGTCACCATTACAGCGTTTCGGATCAAACTGGCAAAACTGTGGAGCCTTGGGAAGAGAAAGAGACAAAGGAAGAGGTGTGTTACAATAACAAAGCAATATGAAGAGGGAGCAGGTATAGAGAAGCGGTATCCCCTGGATCAGATCCCAGCCTGTAACCCACTCCCGGGGACCTGTTATTCTATATATAAACCCCCCGAACCCCTGGATCAGACCCCAGCCTGTAACCCACTCCCGGGGGTCTGTTATTCTATATATAAACCCCCTGAACCCCAGATCAGATCCCAGCCTGTAACCCACTCCCGGGGATCTGTTATTCTATATATAAACCCCCCGAACCCCTGGATCAGACCCCAGCCTGGAACTCCTCGATAAGTGTCGTACCCGAGGTGGTCGAGCATGAGGCAGCTTGCCAGCAGCATGGCGGTAGGATTGGCGATGTTCTTGTTGCTGATACTCTTGCCTGTGTTCCTTGTACCCTGTGGATAGTGAACGGTGGATGCTCCGGTCAGCAGTTACCGTGACAGGAGCCCTGGATGTTTTTGGCGCGGTGGAGCGGAACGGCGTCTCGTGCTCGCACTGTTGGATCGCATTCAGACTGAAACACCCTGTCACCTTGCTCTCGTGGCTAAAAGTACAGGTTGTGAGGGCACAGCTGGGCCCCGCGGTGAACAACGCCACATCTGTTGTGATGCAGATGTTGGTACAGATGTAGAGGTAGTTGATGCACACACTCTCACTGTGGATTGCTGGGGGATACTGTTCATCAGGTACAATGCCTTGGGGCAAAGTGTGGCGCTCCCTTCTCACCACCTCTCCTACAGTGCGACGCTCCCTCCTCAGCGCCCCTCCTGCAGCACAGCGCTCCCCCCTTACCGCCCCTCCTGAAGCGTGGAGCTCCCTCCTCACCGCCCCTCTTGCGGCACAGTGCTCCCTCCTCGCCACCCCTCCCACAGCACCGCACTCCCCTCCTCGCCACCCCTGCCTCAGCACGGCGCGGCACTCCCTCCTCACCAACCCTGCCTCAGCGCGGCACTCCCTCCTCGCCGCCCCTCCCGTAGCACGGCGCTCCCTCTTCCCTCCTCACCATCCCTCTGACAGCGCGGCACTCCCTCTTCCCTCCTCACCGCCCCTCCCTTGCTCCTAGATAGAACTGGTAACCGTTGACCATTATCCGCTCACCGTTTCGAAGACGGCGTAGTCCTTGCCGTAGTTAGCACCGGGAGCCAGCCCCGGACCTCCCACCAGCCCAGCACAGACGTTGCTCACTACGTTCCCATACAGGTTGGGCATCACCATCACATCGAACTGTTGTGGCTTGGCCACGAGCTGCGGGGAGAGCAGAAAGGCCGGGGAGGCTGTGGTCAACACGCCTGGTCCGTCCAACCCCTCCCCTCCTCTCCTGTCCACACCCAACCACTCAGGAGCACCTTGGCACCCCATCTCTGCCACCCCCACTGTCAGGCGATGGGCTGAGTGGTCAGGATTGTGTAGGGGCCGGAGGGCATAACAGAGAATTGAAGGGGTGTAGGGGAGGGGTAGGGGTGGTTACAGAGATGGGGAGGAGTGTGGGGGCTGGAGGGTGTCACAGAGACGGGGAGGGGTGTAGGGGCTGGACAGGATCACAGAGACGGGGAGGAGTGTAGGGGCCGGAGGGGGTCACGGAGACGGGGAGGGATGTAGGAGCTGGAGGGGGTCATGGAGACGGGGAGAGGTGTAGGGGCCGGAGGGGATCCCAGAGACAGGGAGGGGTACACGTACTATGTTAATCCACCCTTGTTCCCATACCCCTTCACACTGGATCATGTGTGAGGTGGGACGGGTGGGGAGGGGCGGAAGGAGGCAGTGGGAGGGAGACCTCTCCTCAACTCCTGGCCAACATTCCCACCTTGTCTAACTTGCCAACAGCCTGGTTCGATCTCTCCAAGCCCCCTCTGTGCCAAAGGAAAGGGACCATCATCCTGGCGAGAATTCATCCATGATCCCGGAGGATTGAGTCGGTGGCCCACTCCTACACCCACCCCGCGTTCCCCGGGACACGCGTACCTGCATTGTGGTGTTGTCAACAATCATGCTGTCGAACTTGATGTCAGGGTAACCAGCCGCCACCTCCTTGCAACACTGAAGGAAGAGTCCGTCCCCAAGCTTCCTGAAAGGTAACGAGGTGTTGGGGTGAGGTGGGGTGCGGCGGGTGGGGTGGGGAGGGGGTGTGTGTTGGAGGGGTGGGAGACCATCTGCACCATCTCCCTCCACACCTCTCCTCCGATAGGTTCAGCAGTTACTTTAAAGTCAGCCTGTTCCGTCCCCTACATCTCTCCCCTCCCCTACACCCCTCCCCGTCTCCGTCACCCCCTCCCTCCCCTACACCCCTCCCCCTCCTACACCCCTCCCCGTCTCCGTCACCCCCTCCCTCCCCTACACCCCTTCCCGTCTCCGTCACCCCCTCCCTCCCCTACACCCCTCCCCATCTCTGAATCCCCTCCCTCCCCTACACCCCTCCCCATCTCCATCACCCCGTCCCTCCCCTACACCCCTCCCTGTCACTGTGACCCCATCGCTCCCCTACACCCCTCCCATCTCCATGAACCCCTCCCTCACTTACACCCCTCCCCGTCTACGTGACTCCCTCCCTCCCCTACACCCCTCCCCGTCTCCGTGACCCCCTCCCTCCCTGACACCTCTCTCCGTCTCCGTGACTCCCTCCCTCCCCTACACCCCTCCCCGTCACCCCCTCGCTCCCTCTGGCGGGCGTGGCTGAGGGGTTCCCCCATACTCACATGATGTTGGCCTTGTGCACGGCAGTGACCCTCTCCCTGCCCCGCGCCCGGGCCACTTGGAAGGCGTATTCCGCGATCCTGAGTGAGTTGCGCTTGGTGATTATCTTGAGGCTCTCCACCACCCCGGCCACGCTCTGTCGGAGAACGCCGTGATTCAGTGAGGGCGTGGTGGCAGGCCACTGACCGTGACACAGCAAGATCCCACCAACAGTGGGTTAGGGTTGTCAGTGTGTCTAAGAGCGTCCCACCAAGACGCTCTCAGACACACACACACTAAAGCGCTCTCAGACATACAGACACTAAGACGCTCTCAGACACACACACACAAAGACACTCTCAGACTCACACACACAAAGATACTCTCAGACACACACTAAGACACTCTCTCTCACACACACACACACACACACACACTCAGAGATAAACATAGACTCGCGCTCAAACATACTAAGACACTCTCAAACACACAGACACTCACTCAGACACACACATACACACAGAGAGGCACACAAACACAACACAGACACAGGATACTTGGGCGTTACAAGTGCACTGACGCAAACAGAACGCCTGTTCATGGCACACACTCAGTGATACAAACAGCTCGCGTGTGCAAGAGAAGGCCCCTGCACACACCTCCATAAACAGGACAGCACGCCGGAATAGGTTCACACACACACACACACACACACACACACACACCAACAGCTCACTGGTGGGAGACTGACACGGAGCACTCCACAACGGTGTGGCCGTTTGCAGACGCTCCCCGCCTTGCCAGCGCTCTGTCACACTCAGAGTTTGGGTGGGGGGGAGGGGAGTGGTGAGCTTGCCCTGGCAGCACCCACCTCGTGCTCCAGGTTGCTGTATTCCCCCTCGGTGTTCTCCCGGATGATCAGGATGTCGATGCCCTGGTGCCTGGTCAGCACACCAGGCAGGCTGCGGCAGTGGATGACGTTAGCGTAGAGGTCCAGGCTTGTCCTACCGTCAGCCAGTGAGTGGGGGAGAGGGAGAGGTTAGAGGCTTGGAGTAACGACGCAGGACAGTCACAACACCCAGAGTATCATCTGTTATATACCGTTGGGATCAGACCCCAGCCTGTAGCCCACTCCCAGGGACCTGTTATTCTATATATAAACCCCCTGAACCCCTGGATTAGATCCCAGCCTGTAACCCACTCCCGGGGATCTGTTATTCTATATATAAACCCCCCAAACCCCTGGATCAGATCCCAGCCTGTAACCCACTCCCAGGGACCTGTTATTCTATATATAAACCCCCTGAACCCCTGGATCAGATCCCAGCCTGTAACCCACTCCCGGGGATCTGTTATTCTATACATAAACCCCCTGAACCCCTGGATTAGATCCCAGCCTGTAACCCACTCCCGGGACCTGATATTCTATATATAAACCCCCTGAACCCCTGGGTCAGACCCCAGCCTGTAACCCACTCCTGGGACCTGATATTCTATATATAAACCCCCTGAACCCCTGGGTCAGACCCCAGCCTGTAACCCATTCCCGGGGACCTGTTATTCTATATATAAACCCCCCGAACCCCTGGATCAGATCCCATCCTGTAACCCACTCCCAGGGACCTGTTATTCTATATATAAACCCACACTTACCGTAGCAGATTGTTGCTGGACTTGTGTGACGGAGGCATGTTGTGGTTGGTTTCAATGTTACCTGCGATGAACACACAGCAGAGTTAGGAAACACACATCTATGGGACAGCTCCCTATGGCTAACGGTGTGGTGAAATCTGGGAAAATCGTTGAATGGGAATCTCCACCTGCTACTTTCAGTGTCACGTGAGATGATGGGACAGTGGGAGTGAATGGGAGGGGGTGGGGTCCCATTGGGAGTGCGGCCAGTGGGAGTGGATGGGAAGAGGTCTGCTCTGTGGGGATTGTGCCCAGTGCTACTCCTGGCATGGCCGCCTCTCTCACCCTTTAGCGCCACGCGGTTCCTCCGGATGGCTGTCAACGCGCCCTCGATGCTGGCCGTGTTGTCTAGGGAAGGATGCACGTGCACCACCTCGAAATCGACCGGGACACACGCACACCTGGAGCGGGAGAGAGAAGGTCAGAAAGAGGGGAGCCGGAACCCTCCCACCCCATTCTCCATGTTGACCTTGGCTTCACTTTCCTGCTCTTGCATTTCCCTTCCTTCCCGGAATACCTTTGGATGTATTAACTCAGCAACTGAGCCTCTCGGGGAGAGGATTGCAGAGACTTCCCACCCTCTTCTCATCTCTGAACAGCCGCACTTGGGACTACTGTGTGCATTTCCGGTTGCCTCCATTACAGGCAGGACGCAGAGGCTCTGGAGCGGGTGGAGAGGGTGTGGAGAGGTTCACCAGGACGCTGCCTGGATTAGAGGGGCATGAGTTACAAGGAGAGGTCGGACAGACTTGGTTTGTTTTCTCTGGAGCGGCGGAGGCTGAGGGGAGACCTGATAGAGGTTTATAAAATTAAGATAGTGTGAGAGCGAGAGCGAGAGAGAGAGAGAGAGAGAGAGAGAGAGAGAGAGAGAGAGGGAAGAGAGAGAGAGAGAGTAAATGAGTGTCTATTTCTCCAGGGTAGAAATGTCTGATACTACAGGACATGCATAAGAGAGGGGGAAGGCTTAAAGGAAATGTGCGGGGCAAGTTGTTTAACACAGAGAGTGGTGGGTGCCTGGAATGCACTGTCAGGGGTGGGGGTGGAGGCATTCAAGAGGCTCTTAGATAGGCATGTGGATGTGCAGAGAATGGAGACGGGCATTGTTGGATATTGGACGTGAATAGAATATGGACAATTCTACTGATTTTAATATGTGGAGAAGGATAGGACAGGTCCACGGGTCAGGCTCCCAAACTGGAGCAGGGCTAATTTTGAGGGAATTAGGCAGGATCTAGCAGAGGTCAATTGGGTGAGCCTGTTTGAAGGGAAAGGAATGAATGGCAAGTGGGAGGCTTTTAAGAGGGTGATATCAGGAGTCCAGGCGCAGCATGTTCCTGTTATCATGAAGGGTAAACCTGCAATGTTTAGGAACTCTTGGCTGATGAGAGATATTGAGGCTCTGGTCAAGAAAATGAAGGAAGCATTAAAGAGGTCGGGGACGAGTGAATCCCTTGATGACTATAGAAAGACTACGAATACTTTTAAGAGGGAAATCAGGAGGGCAAAGAGAGGGTATGAGATGGATCTGGCAGGGAAGGTTAAGGATAAATCCCAAGAGGTTCTATAGTTACATAAAGAGTAAAAGGGTGGCTGGGGAGAGAGTGGGTCCCCTGAGAGATCAGCAGGGGTGCCGACGTCTCAAGCTACAGGAGATGGGTGGGATTTATAATGAATATTCCTTCTCGGTGTTTACTGATGAGAAAATCGTGGTTGCTCAACGTGGTGTTTAAGAGGCTTTTAGACAGGCACACGAGCATGCCGGGAACAGAGGGATGTGGATCATGTGCAGGCGGAAGGGATTTATCATAGAACATAGAACAGTACAGCACAATACAGGCCCTTCGGCCCTCAGTGTCATGCTGACCTTTAAACCTCGCCTAAGACTATCTATATTTTAAATTTCTCCATATGCTTATCTAGCAACCTCTTGAATCTGACCAATGTACCTGCCTCCACCACCGCCCCAGGCAGCGCATTCCATGCCCCAACCACTCTCTGGGTAAAGAATCTTCCTCTGATATCTCCCTTGAACTTCCCACCCATTACTTTAAAGCCATGCCCTCTTGTATTGAGCATTGGTGCCCTGGCAAAGAGGCGCTGGCTGTCCACTCTATCTATTCCTCTTAATATTTTGTACACCTCTATCATGTCTCCTCTCATCCTCCTCCTCTCCAAAGGGTAAAGCCCTAGCTCCTTCAGTCTCTCCTCATAATGCACACTCTCTAAACCAGGCAGCATCCTGGTGAATCTCCTCTGCACCCTTTCCAACACCTCCACATCCTTCCTATAACGAGGCGACCAGAACTGGACACAGTACTCAAAGTGTGGTCTGACCACATGAATTTAGTTTAATTAAACAGATTTAGTTTAATTCGGCATGGTGTCCAGCGCTTGGGGAAAGAATTCCGAAGATTTCCCATCCTCTGGGTGAAGGAATTGTGGGTCCATTCCTCTGCTGTTCTGTGACCCCTTTTATTCTATGCCCCACTGGTCCTAGCCGGGGGAAAAACACCCTCCCTGCATTCACCCTCTCTGGAATTTCAACGGGATCTCCTCTTGTTGCTCTACGCCCCAGGGAGGGCAGGGCTGGTCTGCCTGACCTCTGGTCATGGGTCAGACCCTCCCTTCCCAGGAATTGATCCGGTGAACCTTCGCTGCACTTCCCTTACCACGGGTCTGGTCCCTCCTCGGGTGGGCAGACCAGACCCGTTCACGGTACTCTGGGTGACACTATTACGGCGCCAGCAACCCGGGTTCAATTCCGGCTGCTGCCTATGAGGAGTTTGTACGTTCTCCCCGCGTCTGCGTGGGTTTCCTCCGGGTGCTCTGGTTTCCTCCCACATTCCAAAGGCGTACGGGTTAGGAAGTTGTGGGCATGCTATGTTGGCACCGGAAGAGTGGCAACACTTGCGGGCTGGCCCCAGAACACTGCAAAGATGCATTTCACTGTGGGTTTCGATGTACATGTGACTAATAAAGAGATCTTATCTTAAATAATGGGAAAATCAAGAAGGAAATGCAGGAGTGGTAAGACTGAAAATGCTTGAAGCACTCGGCAACTTTGGAAAAACAGTTAATGTTTCGGGTTGAAGACTCTTTGCAAGATCCCAGCCTGTTTAATCCCCTGGAGCAAGATGTTCTCAAATCCTTCTGCAATAAAGGCCAGAGTTTCATTTGCTTTCTAAATGCTTGCATTACCAGCATGGTACCAGGATACTGCCTGGTTTGGAGAGTATGAGGAGAGACTGAGGGAGCTGGGGCTTTACTCTTTGGAGAGAAGGAGGATGAGAGGAGACATGATAGAGGTGGACAAAATATTAAGAGGAATAGATAGAGTGGACAGCCAGCGCCTCTTTCCCAGGGCACCGATGCTCAGTACAAGAGGGCTTGGCTTTAAAGTAATGGGTGGGGAGTTCAAGGGAGATATCAGAGGGAGGTTTTTTACCCAGAGAGTGGTTGGGCCATGGAACGCGCTGCCTGGGGCGGTGGTGGAGGCAGGTACATTGGTCAAATTCAAGAGACTGCTAGATAAGCATATGGAGGAATTTAAAATCGAGGGATATGTGGGAGGAAGGGGTTAGATAGTCTTAGGCGAGGTTTAAAGGGCAGCACAACATTGTGGGCCGAAGGGCCTGTATTGTGCTGCACTGTTCTAATGATTTCCATCCCTTGTTGACAAGCACACACACCCAGCTCCCCCGGAACATCGACTTCTTTCTGTCTCTTGCCACCGACAGTCATAGCGTCACACAGCACGGGAACAGGCTGTTCAGCCCAACTGGTCCATGGTGACCATCTAAGCCAGTCCCACTTGCCCGCATTTGGCCTGTATCCCTCTAAACCTTTCCTATTCATGTAGCTGTCCAAGGGTCTTCTAAATGTTGTTAATGTACCTGCCTCACCCACTTCCTCTGGCAGCTCGTTCCATTTACGGACCACCCTCCGGGTGAAAAAGTTGCCCCTCAGGTTCCTATTAAATCTCTCCCCTCTCACCTTAAACCTGTGCCCTCTGGTTCTTGATTCCCCAACCCTGGGGAAAAGACTGTGTGCATTCGCCCTATCGATGCCCCTCAGAGTTCTGGACGTTATTCCAAATAATGCTCCCAGACACTTTTAATTCTAGTAAGATTATTTAGTATATTGATAGATTTTCCAATGAAGCAGGTAAGTTCAAGAGAGCGTGGGTACTGGGTTTCTGGGGGGTGTGGTGAAAGGGAGACGGGTCCCGGTGAGTTTATAGGAAGCGGGGAATGGGGTCCTGGTGAGTGGGAAACGTCCATTGTATGGGTTGGATCCATTGGGAGTGCGGACGGTGGGAGTGGACGGGAAGGGGTGGGGTCCCATTGGGAGTGCGGACGGTGGGAGTGGACGGGAAGGGGTGGGGTCCCATTGGGAGTGCGGACGGTGGGAGTGGACGGGAAGGGGTGGGGTCCCATTGGGAGTGCGGACGGTGGGAGTGGACGGGAAGGGGTGGGGTCCCATTGGGAGTGCAGACGGTGGGAGTGGACGGGAAGGGGTGGGGTCCCATTGGGAGTGTGGACGGTGGGAGTGGACGGGAAGGGGTGGGGTCCCATTGGGAGTGCGGACGGTCGGGGTGAATGGGAAGGGGTGGGGTCCCATTGGGAGTGCAGACGGTGTGAGTGACTGGGAAGAGGTGGGGTCGTTCAGAATTCTTTCCACCAAGACACTATTTACACAAGAAATGAGATTGATGGAAAATGTAGACCATTCAGCCCATCATGCCTGTGCCTGACCCCAGCTGTCTGCATTGTGTCCCGAGCCCTAGCTTCTAGCCCACTGCAGGAGACACGGGCACTCACCTGAACACGTCCCTGACGTGCGCCATCAGTTCGGGGCCGATTCCGTCCCCTGGGATCATGGCCACCGTGTGTCGGCCTCCGTACTTGGCTGGGGGTGGCTGTGGGAAGGAGAGAGAGCACGGTCAGTGGGGGAGGGGCCACCAGAAGGAGCTCCGTGTGCAAGGAAACAGGCCAGATTCTGGGGAAGTCACGGAGATGTGAGGCAAGACTGTCGGCCCAGAGTTTCCTCACCCATCTTAGCTTTCTGACACCTGAACTTACTGACGGATGTCCCTCAGTCCCTGCCTCTCAGGGGGAGATCCGCACACTGACTGGTGTCCCTCAGTCCCTGCCTCTCAGGGAGAGGTCCGTACACTGACTGGTGTCCCTCAGTCCCTGCCTCTCAGGGGGAGATCTGTACACTGACCGGTGCCCCTCAGTCCCTACCTCTCAGGGGAGATCTGTACACTGACCAGTGTCTTTCAGTCCCTCCCTCTCTCTCAGGGGGAGATCTGTACACTGACCGGTGTCCCTCAGTCCCTGCCTCTCAGGGGGAGATCTGTACACTGACCGGTGTCCCTCAGTCCCTACCTCTCAGGGGAGATCTGTACACTGACCAGTGTCTTTCAGTCCCTCCCTCTCTCTCAGGGGGAGATCTGTACACTGACCGGTGTCCCTCAGTCCCTACCTCTCAGGGGAGATCTGTACACTGACCGGTGTCTCTCAGTCCCTCACTCTTGGGGTAGGATATCACAGACCAGTGGACGAGGGACTAATTGGAGACACCCCATCACGTATAAGTAGAGTCTCCTGACATTCTCACCACCAGTTACACGAGCCGACAGAGTTCACCACAGCCGTGTTGTAGCTGCGTTTGAAAGATGATACTTATTATACTTACTATTGTTTGGTCAGTCTGGGCGAGAGGGAGGCCAGAAAAGGAAAAGGAAAAAAAAAGTTAATCAAATGCACAAGCAACCGGCAAAATCCCATTCCCGGGAGCCTGTTCCAGGGGAAAATGGTACTCCGGGGTGGGGGTTTGCACTGGTCTGGATGGACAGACGGACAGACGACCGGGCCAGTGAAGAGGAAAGGTCCTGCGTCGGAATGCAGGCCAGCATGTTGCATAGCAATCGCTGAGTGTAATCTGTGGGAGTGTGGACGGTGGGAGTGAGCGGGAAGGGGTGGGGTCTGTTGGGACTGTACGAAAGAGGGTCAGTCGACAAACAATGAGAGAGCATCAGACAGAGAGGGGCTGCACGGGTTAGCTGAGGAAAGGGTGGGCTGCAGTAGGGTTAGGCTCAGTGTTAAATCGAGGAGGAGCAGCCTGTGCCTTGGGTTAGAAAATGTGTTCATACAAGGTGATCGAAAGCCTGAGGAAAGGTGTGTAAGGGCCGGAGGGGGTCACAGAGACGGGGAGGGGTGTCGGGGAGGGTCACAGAGACAGGGAGGGGTGTTGGGGCTAGAGGGGGTCACCGAGTTGGGGAGGGGTGTAGGGGCTGGAGGGGGTCACAGACATGGGGAGGGGTCGTAGGGGCCAGAGGGGGTCACAGGGATGGGGAGGGGTGTCGGGTAGGGAGGGGGGTCAGAGACGGGGTGTAGGGGCCGGAGGGGGTCACAGAGACGGGGAGGGGTGTAGGGGAGGGGGGGGGTCACAGAGACAGGGAGGGGTGTTGGGGAGGGAGGGGGTCATAGAGATGGGGAGGGGTGTAGGGGAGGGAGGGGGTCACAGAGACGGGGAGGGGTGTCGGGTAGGGAGGGGGGTCAGAGACGGGGTGTAGGGGCCGGAGGGGGTCACAGAGATGGGGAGGGGTGTTGGGGAGGGAGGGGGTCACAGAGATGGGGAGGGGTGTAGGGGAGGGAGGGGGTCACAGAGAGGGAGGGGATCACGGGGACGGGGTGGGGTGTGGAGGCCGGAGGGGGTCACAGAGACGGGGAGGGGTGTAGGGGAGGGAGGGGTCATTGAGACTGGGAGGGGCAAGGGCAGGGCGGATTGTGAGGCTTTGGGTTGGGGAAGTGGGGTGAGGGTGGGGGGGCAGTGACTGTGTTGGGAAGCTGGGCCGTGAAGCGTCAGCAGACAGTCGCAGTCTGAAGCAGTCCGCATGGTGAGAGCCTCTCTCCGGAGCCAGCCCAGCCTGAGCGCCCACCACCGAGCCCCACCAACCAACAAGAGCCCGTGCACCAGCTGCCAACAGGTTTAGCATAGGGGCGCGAGGAGTGGATTGCCTGCGGCGATTTCTGTCGTCCCGTCACCAGAGTGGTTGAAGCGGGGTGGTGGGGTGGGGGGGGAGGGCGTGAGGAAACTTACAACGAAAGCCGAAAGCCTTCGGTGACTGGACGCGGCGGCACTCGGAACCTGGAGCACAAAATGAGGAAGGGTTAGCGCCACCAAACATGTGCCCGGCTCCAACCTTTGGCGCTTCCTGCCCGCAACGTTTCACCGGCTGCGGAGATGTTCCCGCCGCGAGTTTCTCCCACCACTGCAATGGGTGCTTCTTTCCGGCATCTCCGCACTCTGGAGCGGTGGGAAAAGGGCCACTCAGCCCATCGGGGTTGATTATTGTTCTTGTTATTGACTTTTACCTGTACTGTTATTGTTTTTACCTGCACTACCTCAATGCACTCTGTACTAACTCAATGTAACTGCACTGTGTGATGAATTGACCTGTACGATCGGTTTGCAAGACAAGTTTTTCACTGGACCTCGGTACGTGACAATAATAAACCAATAGCAATCTATAAATTCACCGATGACACCGCTGTTGTTGGCAGAATCTCAGACGGCAATGGGGAGGCGTACAGGAGTGAGATAGATCGGCTGGTTGAGTGGTGTTGCAACAACAACCTCACACTCAACGTCAGCGAGACCAAGGAACTGACTGTGGACTTCAGGAAGGGGAAGTCGGGAGAACACACACTGGTCCTCACTGAGGGGTCAGCGGTGGAAAGGGGGAGCAGCTTCAAGTTCCTGGGCGTTGACATCTCAGAGGATCTGTCCTGGGCCCAACACATTGATGCAATCACAAAGAAGACACGCCAGCGGCTCGACCGTTAGGAGTTTGAGGAGATTCCAGACATCACCAGAAACTCTTGCAAATTTCTACAGATGGACAGTGGAGAGCGTTCTGACCAGTTGCATCACTGCCTGGTACGGAGGTTCCAACGCGCAGGAGGCTGCAGAGGGTTATAGACTCAGCCAGCTCCATCACGGGCACAACCCTCCCCGCCATCGAGGACATCTTCAAGAGGCGATGCCTCAAGAAGGTGGCATCTGTCACTGAGGACCCTCACCACCCGGAACATGCCCTCTTCTTGTTACTACCATCGGGGAGGAGGGACAGGAGCCTGAAGACCCACACTCAACAATTCAGGAACAGCTTCTTCCCTCCGCCATCACATTTCTGAACGGTCCATGAACCCATGAACACTCCCTCGTTATTCCTCTTTCGCATTATTTATTTATTTTGTGGCTTGTAGTAACTTTTATGTTTTCCACTGGACTGCTGCTGCAAAACAACACATTTCACAACATATATCAGTAATAATAAACCGGATTCTAATTCACTGCCTCAAGAAGGCAAACATCCATCATCAAAGATCCATCAACACCCAGGCCGTGCCGTCTTTTCTCAGCTCCCATCGGGCAGGAGGTACAGAAGCCTGAAGTCCCCACACCACCAGGTTCAGGAACAGCGACTTCCCTTCAACCATTCGGTTCTTGAACCGACCGGCACAACCCTAATCACTGCCTCAGTACAGCAACACTGGGACCACTTTGATCACTTTGCACGAAAATAGACTTTTTTTTGTTATAATTGTGTTCTTTCTTGTAAAAAAAATTGTATAATTTCTGTTTAGTTTATGTTTTTCTTGTGAATGCTGCTTATCTGATGCTGTGTGCCTGTGATGCTGCTGCAAGTAAGTCTTTCATTGCATCTATGCACACATGGACTTGTGCACGTAACAACAAACTCGACTTTCATTGCAGATGCTGGAATCTGGATGCCGTTCGACCCGCTGTTCTTCCAGCAGATTGTTTGTTGTTATGTGCAATTTATATTAATTTAAATCTTTGTTAAGTTATAGTTAAGATACAAGATATTTATTAGTTACATGTACATCAAAACACACAGTGAAATGCGTCTTTTTGTGTTACTGAGAATGTGCTGGGGAGCAGCCTGCAAGTGTCGCCACGCTTCCGGCGCCAACGTAGCATTCCCACTGCTCCTAACCCATACATCTTTTTGTGGGAGGAAACTGGAGCTCCCAGAGGAAATCCACGCAGTGCACTGCTGCTGCTGCAAAATGCTAACTTTCCAGAAGCCCATAAGGGAAAGGAGCAGGGTTAGGGCATTCGGCCCATCAAGTTTGCTCCGCCATTCAATCATGGCTATCTTTTTTAACCCAGTGACTTGACCTCCACTGCCCTCTGTGACAACGGATTCCACAGATTCACTGCCCTCCGGCTGAAGAAATTCCTCCTCATCCCAGTTCTAAAGGGACGTCCCTTTATTCTGAGGCTGTGTCGTCACACTTATACCCTGGGTATGTATGCCACTTCAGTGGCTCTTGGGGTGTGGCGGGGGACAACAATAGTTGGGGCAGGGTATCTATTGGTATTGGTTTATTATAGCTAAATAATAAAATGTAGGCTAAAGAAATTCGGCACGTCCCCTTTGACACGCACCAACTTTTATCCATGCACCACAGAAAGCATTATATCTGGATGCATCACGGCTTGGTACGGCAACTGCTCTGCCCTGGACCGTAAGAACCCACAGAGAGTTGCAGACACAGCCCAGCACATCACAGAAACCGGCCTCCCCTCCATGGACTCTGTCTATACCTCTCACTGCCTTGGTGAAGCAGCCAGCATAATCAAAGACCCCACCCACCCGGATCATTCTCTCTTCTCTCCTCTCCCATTGGGCAGAAGATTCAGGGCCTGAGGGCACCTACCACCAGGCTCAAGGACAGCTTCTATCCCACTGTGATAAGACTATTGAACGATCCCCTTATACAATGAGATGGACTCTTGACCTCATAATCTACCTTCCACCTTATTGTCTACCTGCACTGCGCTTCCCTGTAGCTGAGACACTTTACTCCGCATCCTGTTATTGTTTTTACCTTGTACTACCTCAATGCACTCTGTACTACCTCAGTGTAACCGCACTGTGTAATGAATTGACCTGTCCGATCGGTTTGCAAGACAAGTTTTTCACTGGACCTTGGTACAAGTGACAATAATAAATCAATACCAATAAGACGGACTCTTGACCTCACAATCCACCTCATCGTGGCCCTTGCACCTTATTGTCTGCCTGCACTGCACTTTCTCTGTCGCTGTGACACTTTATTCTGCATTCTGTTATTGTTTTTACCCTGTACGACCTCAATGCACTGGGTAATCCAACGATTTGATCTGTATGGATGCTATGCAAGACAAGCCTCTCACTGCACCTCAGTACAAGTGACAACAATAACACCAATTCACCAATCCCCACAGCCTGAAATTGAGCAGGGACGCGGCCCCTTTAAGAGGGGACGCGGCCCCTTTAAGAGGGGACGCGGCCCCTTTAAGAGGGGACGCGGCCCCTTTAAGAGGCTCCCCCAACCGGCGCTCAGGCGCATGCGCGGCTCTGCGGCTGGGCGGGAGCCGCCTCAACGGTCGCCCCCTCCTCCTCCTCCTCCTCCTCCTCCTCCTCCCTCCGCCTCCCCTCCCCTCACCCCCGACCCGGCGGCCCGTCCCCCCCCCCAACCCTCCCTCCCCTTCACCTGGGCCGGCCTCCCGAAGGGGCTGCGAGCCGCCGCGCCCAACCACCGCCGCAGGAGGGGAGCCGCCGCCGCCGTCGCCATCGCCGCCGTCCCGGGTGCGGAAGCGCGCATGCGCCGCCGTCCCGGGTGCGGAAGCGCGCATGCGCCGCGCCCGCTGCACTCTGGGGGATGTAGTCCCCCCCGCTTGGTGCTGCGGAGCTCTGATCACGTGGGGCGGCCCTCCTCCCTCCCACAATCCCCTGCTCCGCCCGCTGCCCTCTGGGAGTTGTAGTTGTAGCCCACTGCCACCCTCCCACCCACAGAGACCATTCTGCCCTTTGCCGCCCTGCCAGCCCCCGGCGAGGGTGGCGGGAAACTCTCTCCGGCGTGGGGAAAGGAGGCCGTTCGGTCCGCTCAGCCCGTGCTGGCCCTTCGCAATTGCAAATCCCGCCTCCCCCCCACCCCCCCCCCCCCGGCCGCAGGCTCTTCGGCCCATCGGGTCCACCTAGACCACAAGGTGTAGGCGCAGAGTTAGGCCGTTCGGCCCGTCGAGTTTGCTCCACCATTCAGCCATGGTTGTCTGTTTGGTATTGTATTGGTATTGGTTTATTACTGTCACTTGTACCGAGGTCCTGTCCCATTTCAGCCCCACTCTCCTACCTTCTTTCGCACGATTTATTTCAAGGATCAAGTTACTTTATTATCATTCACCCATATGCTATAAAAACACATGGCGGAACGAAATGTCGTTTCCCCCAGACTCACACGACAGAGGACGTACGTAGAACAGAAGACATACAATAAACACAGACAAAAATCTGTGGAAGTACAAATAGTGCAAAAGACGGTATATACAGAATACAATTTAGTGCAGGGTTAGTGCAAAACCGAGTTCAACGGAGAAAATACAAAACTCAGTGTGTTGCACTAATTGTATAAACATGTTCAGCAGTAGCCAAAGTTCTTATACACCGCTGTGCAAACCAGGGCTTTTGAACACAACACAGAACAGTACAGCACAGGAACAGGCCCTTCGGCCCACAATGTCTGTGCTGACCGTGACGCCAAATTCACCTGATCCCTTCTGCGTGCACAATGTCCACATCCGTCCATTCCCTGCACATCCATGTACCTGTCTAACAGCCTCTTAAACCCCTCTATCGTATCTGCCTCCACCCCCACCCCTGGCAGCACACTCCAGGCACCCACCGCTCTCCGTGTAAAAAACTTGCCCTGCACATCTCCTTTCAACTTACCCCCCTCTCACCTTCAATGCACGCCCTCTGGTATTAGATATTTCCACCCTGGGGAAAAAGATACCAGCTGTCTCCTCTCTCTGTGCCTCTCATAATCTTATAAACCTCCATCAGGTCCCCCCTCAGCCTCCACCGCTCCAGAGAAAACAACCCAAGTCTGTCCAACCTCTCCACCTCTCCCCACAGCTCATGCTTTTTGACGCGGCATTTGTCCGAAACTGTCTCCAGGGTATTCAGGAGCCTGACAGCCTTGGGGGGGGGGTGGGGGGAAGAAAACTGTCATACAGTCTAGTGGTTCTGGCCCGGATGCTCCAGTAGCGCTTGCCAGATGGCAGTGGGGCAAATAGGTCGTGGGAGGGATGGGAAGGGTCATTCTGCAGACCTCGCGTGTGCTGTAGATGTCCAGGATGGAGGGAAGAGGTGCTCCGATGATCTTTCCAGCTGTAAAGACTTGCGGTCTGAGGTGTCACAGTTACCGAACCAGGCAGAGATGCAGCTGGTCAGGACACTCTCAATGGTACCCCCTATAGAATGTGGTGAGGGTGGGGGAGGGCAAGTTTGCTCAACTCAGCCGCCGTAAAAAGTGGAGACACTGCTGTGCCTTCTTGGCGAGGGAGGAGATGTTGGTTGACCAGGACAGATCGTCTGCTATATGTATTCCCAAGAACTTATAGCAGCTGACTCTGTACAATGGTGCCATTGAGGCACAGGGGTAAGTGGTCAGCCTGGGCCTTTCTAAGATCCACAATCATCACCCTTGTTTTGTCCACGTTCAAGGAGAGATTGTCGACTGAGCACCAATCCGCCAGCCTCGACACCTCCTCTCTGTAGGCTGTTTCATCGTTCCTGCTGACGAGGCCCACCACTGTTGTATCATCAGCAAACTTGAAGATATGGTTGGATCTTGAGCTGGGAGAGCAGTCATGGGTCGGCAGCGTGAACAGCAGTAGACTGAGCACGCTGAATTTGTAATTCATCGTAATTTTTTGGCTTTGCACTGTACTGCTGCTGCAAAAATAAATTTCACATCATCTAAGTCAATAATATTATTTCTGAAGAAGGGTCCCTGACCCAAAACGTTGACCGCCTGCTTTTCCCCACGGAAGCTGCCTGGCCTGCTGAGTTCCTCCAGCGTCGTCGTGTTTTTCATCTGGATTCCAGCCTCCGCAGTCCTTGGTTTCTCTAATTTTATTTTGATTCTGATTCCCCGTAACCCTTAACCCCCTTACCAATCAAGAACCTGTCGATCTCTGGCTTAAACTCACCCGATGATCGGGCCTCCCCCGCCCTCTGCGGCAACGGATTCCACGGATTCACCACCCCCCGGCTGAAGAAATTCCTCCTCATCCCAGTTCTAAAGGGACGTCCCTCCATTCCGAGGCTGTGCCCTCGGATCCCGGACTCTCCGGCTGACGGGAACAGACTCCCCACGTCCGCTCTATCCAGGCTTCTCAGTGTCCGGGAGGTTTCGATGAGATTATCCCCTCCTAATCCTTCTGAACTCCATCGAGTACGGGCCCAGAGACGTCAAACGCTCCTCGTACATGAGACCATTTGTACAGAACGTCCGCAGCAAGTCTTCGCTGACACCATTTACACTGATCCCAGTTTTATATTTTCCCTTGATTCCCCCTGACTCTTCCTCCAATATTTCAATAAATCTTACATTAATCCCAATTTTATTTCCCCGCCATCCCATTCCCGTCAAATCCTTCCCCTCCCCCAGATTCTACTCCTCACCCACACATAATTAACAGCAGCCGATTCACCCACCGTCCCCGCACGATATTGGGATGTGGGAGGGAACCGGAGCACCCGGGGGGTCACGGAGAGAACCCGGGGATTACAGGCAGTAGCGGAGGTCGGCATCGAACCCGGGTCTCCGGAGCTGTGAGGCGGCGGCCGTACCCGCTGCGCCACTCCACTGCCCTCGTTGCCGTGCTGTCTTCCACCAGTGAGTGCGTTTGAGTGTCGGTGTGTGGGTCAGGGTGTGTAAGTCTGACAGAGAGCGAGTGTGTCTGTGTCAGTGAGTGGGGTTAGTGTGGGTGTGTCTGTGAGTGTGCGTTAGTGTGAGTGTATCTGTGTCAGTGAGTGTGGGTGTAACTGTGTCTGTGATTATCTGTGTTAGTGTATCTCTGAGTGTATCTGTCAATAGTGTGGGTGTATCTGGGTTAGTGTGTCTCTGAGTGTAACTGTGTAAGTCAGAGTGGGTGTATCTGTGTCGGTGTGAGTGTGAATGTACCTGTGTCTGTGTGGGTGTATCTGTGTGAGCGTATCTGTCAGTGAGTGTGAATGTGTCAGTGTCAGTGTGGGTGTATCCATGTCTGTGAGTGTACCTGGGTTAGTGTGAGTGTGTCAGGACATCTGTGTGTGAGCATCTATCTGTGGATGAGAGTGTCTGTACGTGGGGGTGTGAGTGCATTTAGATTGTGTCTTCATGTAGGTTTGATGGGCAGTGTATACAAATGTGTTAAGGTACGTGTGTGTTTAAGAGTTGTGTACATGTGTTTAGAATGTGTACGTGTTCAGACCGTGCGTGTTCAGACTGTGTGTGTTCAGACTGTGTGTGTGTTCAGACCGTGTGCGTTTTCAGACCGTATGCCAGTTCAGACCATGTGTGTGTTTAGACCGTGTGTGTTCAGACCATGTGCATGTTCAGACCATGTGCGTGTTCAGACCGTGTGTGTTCAGACCGTGTACGTGTTCAGACCGTGTGTGTTCATTGTGTGTTCAGACCATGTGTGTGTTCAGACCGCGTGTGTTCAGACAGTGTGTGTTCAGACCATGTGTGTGTTCAGACTGTGTGTGTGTTCAGACTGTGTGTGTTCAGACCGTGCATGTTCAGACCGCGTGTGTTCAGACAGTGTGTGTTCAGACCATGTGTGTGTTCAGACTGTGTGTGTGTTCAGACTGTGTGTGTTCAGACCGTGCATGTTCAGACTGTGTGTGTTCAGACCGTGTGTGTGTTCAGACTGTGTGTATGTTCAGACTGTGTGTTCAGACCGTGCATGTTCAGACTGTGTGTTCAGACCATGTGTGTGTTCAGACCAGGTTTGTATATTCAGACCGTGTGTGTGTCCAGATCGTGTGTGTTCAGACCGTGTGTGTTCAGACCATGTGCGTGTTCAGACCGTGTGTGTGTTCAGACTGTTTGTGTGTTCAGACCGTGCGTGTTCAGACCTTGTGCATGTTCAGACCGTGTTTGTGTTCAGACCGTGCGTGTTCAGGCCGTGTGCGTGTTCAGACCGTGTACCGATACCTGTGCGTCACTGGGAAACACACACCGAGGTCAGTGCCCTGTCCCCGAGCTCACGGTTCTCTGTAAGATCTGGAACCCGTCTCCCCTGACCCCCACCCTTGTACTGTCTGATAACTGCAGCAACGCCACCCCCCACCACTGCCCCAACCCAACCCCTCAGACCCTGCACAGCCCCTTGCCCCACCACCCCCAGCCCCCGAAAATCTCCTCTCCACCAGCCCCAGCTCCTCCCATCCGTCCCAGCCGAAACCCCTCGAGTCTGAAACCGTCCCAACCAAACCGTCCCGGTCACACGTTAACCAGGCTGGCTGGGGTGGGTGGGGTGGGGTGGGGTGGGAGATATTTACAGGATCCACGCCACCCCCCCCCACCACTGCCCCCCCCACCGCCCTTTCCCTCTCCTCCTCCTGGTCTAGAACTGACTGTCCCGTCTCGTTCACCACACCGTCCCGACAGTGCTCCCTCTTCGCGGGAAGGGGCTCTTTTGCTCCCCCCCCACCCCCAAGAATTCCCGTCCCTTCACCCCGTACCAAAGACCAGAGAGTAGGGAGGTGGCTGGGGGGTGGGGGGGGGGGGGGTGGTGTGAGAGACAGGGGTGGTCACACCGACGTTCCCTCCGTCTCCGGGCCTCCAGGAACGTTGTCCGCTCCCCCACCCACCACTCCCTCCCGGACCCCAGTCGGCGGGGAGCGGCGTCCCAACCTCACCTCGCCATGGCCCCCTTCTTCCCGGAATTCCCGGTCGCCGTCGCGGCGATCCAGCAGGGAGGGAGTTCCGGGCCGGACCCAAGGGTGAGTGGGAAATGGGGAACGGGATTGGGGAGCGGGAATGGGGATGTGAAATTCGGAATGAGGAAACAGGAGCGGGGAGGAGGAGTGGGGAATGGGAACGAGCAGGGATTGTGGGGGGACGGGCTGTGCAGGACGGGGAGCGGGAATGGGACCGCGGGGAGCAGGAAGGGTTGGGCGGGGGGGTGGGGGGGGGAGCAAGGAGCCGGAACGGGGAATGGGGAAGGGACAAGAAACAGGGAAGGTTTGCCGGAACGGGGCGCGGGGCGTGAGAACAGTCATCAGAACGGGGAACCGGGCTCGGGAATGAGGAGCCAGAGGGCGGTGAATCCGTGGAATCCGTCGCCGCAGACGGCGGTGGAGGCCAAGTCACTGGGTGTATTTAAAGCGGAGGTCGATAGCTCCTTGATTAGTGAGGGCGTCGAAGGTTACGGGGAGAAGGCAGGAGGACGGGGTTGAGAGGGAAAAATAAACCAGCCACCATCCAATGGCGGAGCAGACCCGATGGGCTGAATGGCCTAATTCTGCTCCTGTTCCCTGTGATCCTATGGCCTTCCAGTATCAGACATTTCGACCCTGGGAAAGGGATACCGGCTCTCTGCTCTATCTGTGCCTCTGGTAATTTTATAAACCTCCTTTAGGTCTCCCCTCAGCCTCCGACGCTCCGGAGCGCACCATCGCGGAAAGCAGCCTCCCCTCCACGGGCTCCTCGGGAGAGCAGCCGGCATAATCAGAGACCCCTCCCACCCCGGACCTTCTCTCTTCTCCCCCCTCCCATCGGGCAGAAGATACAGGAGCCTGAGGGCACGTCCCACCAGGCTCAAGGACGGCTTCTGCCCCGCTGTCCTTTGCTGCTGACTGACCGGTTGTACGAGACTTTCCCCCTCGCCCCCACAAACCCCACTCTCACTCTCCACCCTCCCAACCTCCACCTTCCCCCCTCACTCTATACCTTCCCCTTCCCACACTCCACACCCCCACTCTCATCCCCCCCCACCCTCCACCCTCGTCCTCCCCCGCACCCCCCACACTCAACCCCCCACCCTCCACCCTCATTGTCCCCTGCACCCTCCACCCTGATCCCTCCGCCTTCATCCCCCTGCACCCTCCACATCCCCCCACCCTCCACCCTCGTCCTCCCCCGCACCCCCCACACTCAACCCCCCACCCTCCACCCTCATCGTCCCCTGCACCCTCCACCCTGATCCCCCCACCCTCCGCCCTCATCCCCCTGCACCTTCCACATCCCCCCACCCTCCGCCCTCATCCCCCTGCACCCTCCACATCCCCCCCACCCTCCACCCTCGTCCCCCTGCACCCTCCACATCCCCCCACCCTCCACCCTCGTCCCCCTGCACCCTCCACATCCCCCCCACCCTCCACCCTCGTCCCCCTGCACCCTCCACATCCCCCCACCCTCCACCCTCGTCCCCTTGCACCCTCCACACTCAACCCCCCACCCTCATCCCCTACCCTCATCCTCCCCCCTACCCTCCACCCTGATCCCCCCATCCCCACACCCTCCGCCCTCATCCCCCTGCACCCTCCACCCTCGTCCTCCCCTGCACCCTCCACCCTGATCCCCCCACCCTCATCCCCCTGCACCCTCCACATCCCCCCCACCCTCCACCCTCGTCCCCCTGCACCCTCCACCCTGATCCCCCCACCCCCCACCCTCATCCCCCTCCACCCTCATCCCCTGCACCCTCCACACTCATCCCCCCACCCTCATCCTCCCCTGCACCCTCCACCCTGATCCCCCCACCCTCATCCCCCACCCTCCACCCTCATTCCCCTCCCTCCCTCCCTCTCTCTCCCATCCCCCCCAACCCTCATCCCCCAAACTCCCACCCTCTTCCCGCCTATAAATTGTGCCTTGCGTAGGCCAGAGGCAAAGGGCAGTCGAGGAGCATGTGGGGGCGAGTGAGGTGCAGGGGAACAGAGGAGAGGACCGGTGGGGTCGCTCTCCCGTGAGCTGCCTTGACCCGGTCGGCAAAACGTCCTCTGTCTGAGCAGTAAAGGATATCTGCAGGAGAATAATTTTTAAACTGCAAACGTGGGTGTTATTATTTCACTCGATTGTTCTTAATTAAACAATATTTCTGCACAAGTAATGCTCCCGGGTCCTTTTGTAATTTATAGATGTTTATGCTTTTGCTCTGTACGGCTGCCACAAAATAACAACATTCACCTCATATGTCAGTGATAATGAATCTGATTCTGCACTAACAGTCTGTTTGAATCTTTATTAAACTCCGATGAACACTTCCTCCGCAGAATTATTGGCCGCCCAGCCTCCGAAAATTTATTGTTGCACTCTCCTTGCAAACCCTCCCTCTCTCCCGCCTCCCTCTCCCCTCCTCCCCCCTCTCCCTCCCTCCCCTCCTCCCCCTCCCCTCTCCCTCCCTCTCCCCTCCCCCTCCCTCTCTTTCCCCTCCCCTTCCCCCTCCTTCCCTCCCTCCCCTCTTCTCCCCCCCCTCTCCTCCCCTTCCCTCTCCCCCTCACCTCTCCCTCCTCACCCTCACCCCCCCTCCCTCTCTCTCCCCTCCCCTTCCCCCTCCTTCCCTCCCTCCCTCTCCTCCCCCTCCCCTCTCCTCCCCCTCCCCCTCACCTCTCCTCCCTCCCCCTCACCCCCTCCCTCCCTCTCCCCCTCGCCCTCCCTCCCCTCCCCCCTCTCTCCCTCCCTCTCCCCCTCCTCCCTCCCCCCTCTCCCCCTCCCTCCCCCCCCTCTCCTCCCCTCCCTCTCTCTCCTCCCCCTCCCTCTCTCTCCCCTCCCCCTCCCTCTCTCTCCCCTTCCCCCTCCTTCCCTCCCTCCCCCTCACCTCTCCTCCTCCCTCCCCCTCACCCCCTCCCCCCCTCTCCCCACCTCCCTCTCTCCCTCCCTCTCTCCCCCTCTCCCCCCCCCCCTCCCCCTCCCTCTCACTCACTACCCCCCTCCCTCCCCCCCCCTCTCCCTCCCTCCCCTTCTCCCCCCTCCCCTCCCCCCTCCCCCTCTCCCTCCCCCTCTCCCCCCCTCCCCCTCTCCCCTCCCCCCCCCCTCTCCCCTCCCCCCCTCCCCTCTCCCCTCCCCCCCTCCCCCTCTCCCCTCCCTCCCCTCCCCCTCTCCCCTCCCTCCCCCTCCCCCTCTCCCCTCCCCCCTCCCCTCCCCCCCCTCCCCCTCTCCCCTCCCCCCCCTCCCCTTCTCCCCTCCCCCCCCCCTCCCCTTCTCCCCTCCCCCCCTCCCCCTCTCCCCTCCCCCCCCCTCCCCCTCCCCTCTCCCCTCCCCCCCCTCCCCTTCTCCCCTCCCCCCCCCTCCCCTTCTCCCCTCCCCTCCCCCTCTCCCCTCCCCTCCCCCCCTCCCCCTCTCCCCCCCTCCCCTCCCCCTCTCCCCCCCTCCCCTCCCCCTCTCCCCCCCCCCTCCCCTCCCCCTCTCCCCCCCTCCCCTCCCCCTCTCCCCCCCTCCCCCTCTCCCCTCCCCCCTCCCCCCTCTCCCCTCCCCCCCCCTCCCCCTCTCCCCTCCTCCCCCCCTCCCCCTCTCCCCCCTCCCCTCTCCCCCTCCCCCTCTCCCCTCCCCCCCCTCCCCTTCTCCCCTCCCCCCCCTCCCCCTCTCCCCTCCCCCCCCTCCCCCTCCCCTCCCCCCCCTCCCCTTCTCCCCTCCCCCCCCTCCCCTTCGCCCCTCCCCCCCCTCCCCTTCTCCCCTCCCCCCCCTCCCTTCTCCCCTCCCCTCCCCTTCTCCCCTCCCCTCCCCCTCTCCCCTCCCCTCCCCCCCTCCCCCTCTCCCCTCCCCCCCCTCCCCCCTCCCCCCCTCCCCCTCTCCCCCTCCCCCTCTCCCCTCCCCCCCTCCCCCCTCCCCCCTCCCCCTCTCCCCTCCCCCCCTCCCCCTCTCCCCTCCCCCCCTCCCCCCTCTCCCCCCCCCCCTCCCCCTCTCCCCTCCCCCTCTCCCCTCCCACCCTCCCCCTCTCCCCTCCCCTCCCCCCTCCCCTCCCCCCCTCCCCCCCTCCCTCCCCCTCTCCCCCCCTCCCCCCCTCCCCTCCCCTCCCCTCCCCCTCTCCCCCCCTCCCCTCCCCTCTCCCCCCCCTCCCCCTCTCCTCTCCCTCCCTCCCCCTCTCCCCCTCCCCCTTTCTCCCCGGGGCAAGTTGTTGGTACTGCGCGTGCGCGGGCTCTAGTCCTCCCAGTGGGAGGACCGGTGCAAGCTGCCGTTACTGCGCCTGCGCGGACCCCGGCAAGCGGCGGCAGCAGCAGCGCCGCCGGCGGTGGGAGGTTGTCGGCGGGTGCGGAGTCCCCCCTCCCCCCACCCCCGCCGGACGGCCGCTGCGCCTGCGCGAGTGGCCCGGTCCTCCCAGCCGGCGGGGCGCGGAGGACCGCCGCCCGTCCCGTGGTGCCCCTCTCGACCTTCTTCCCGTGGTGCCGCGGGACGGGCGGACACGGAGCAATGGAGTGGCGGCGAGTCCCGGCGCTGGCGGCCCTCTTGGCGGCCGCCGCCTGTCTGTGTGCTGGTGAGCGGGACGTCGGCACCCCGGGGGTCCCGGCCCTGTGGCCGGGGGGGGTGGGTAGAGGAAGAGGGGGTCAGAGCCCCCACCCTGCCGTCCGGACCGGCCCTGGGTGACGTGGCCTTAGGGATGGGATCTTGCTGTGCATTCTCACCGGCTCTGGGGAGGGGGTGGGGTGGGGTTGGGATGGGGGGGCGGCTAGTTAAATGCAGGACTTGGTAGGAGGCGCGGTGGTTGTTTCTTCCGAGGAAGGATCCCGCCGGTGCTTCTTTTTTGGGAGGGGAGGGGGGTTTGTGGGATCTTGCTGTGCCCCCCCCCCCCCCCAGTGTGTGTTGGGAGGTACAACACCAACTGTCCAGCCGCCAACTGAGGGGGGTAGGGGGAGCCTTCACCGGCATGCGGTGCGCTGCTGCTTGTGTTGGGGACGTTTGTGGGATCTTGCTGTGCCTCCCCCCCAACCACAACCACCACCACCACCACCGGGTTGGGACGGGCCCTATTCAAATGCAGGGCCGCCTGGGGTCCAAAGCAGGGGCGGTTACCCACGATAAGTGGGATTCTGCCGGTGCTGGAGGTCTGTGGGATCTTGCTGTGTGAAGCCTGAAGACCCTTCATTGAGGGGAGGGGGGGTGTTGGGGGCTGCGGCTGGCATCGTAGGCGCTGTGTAAATGCAGCGGTGTGGGGCCACCGGTCGGGGACCTGGGGCAGGGAAGTTTACCCCGGAGATGGGATCTCGCCAGTGTAGGGGGCATTGTGGGATCTTGCTGTGTGTAGCTTGAAGCCCCTTCTTTGGTGGGGGCTGAGGCTGGCATGGAGGTGCCACGTAAATGCAGGAGTGTCCGGCTACCAACTGGGGCCCGAGGCAGCAGCGTTTACGGACTCCGCGTGTTTGGGCGGCAGGTGGGGGCAGGCTGCTGGTTTGTGGGATCTTGTTGTGCCCCCCCACCGTGTCGGGACAGGTGCTATGCGAATGCAGGAGCGCCTGGCCGCCAACTGGGGCCCGAGGTGGGAGCATTTACCCATAAATGGTGGGGTCCTGCCGGTGCTGGGGGTCCTGTGGGATCCTGCAGTGGCCCCCCACCTCTTTCACCCCCCCCCCCCCCCGTGTTGGGATGAATACAGAAGTACCTTGCTGTCAACTGGGATCCGAGCCAGTGTGCTCCTGCCGGTGTTTGGGTGGGGGACGGGTTCCTACCGTCCCGTTCCTGCTGCTCTGTCCTACACTGACCTCTTACCCCCCCCTCCTCCTTCCCCTTTCCCCCTCCTCGCCTTTTCACCCTCTCTTTCCCACCTCCCCTGTCCTGTTTCCTTCTCTCCCTCCTGAGTACTTTCGGCTCAGTTGCTCCTTGAACCAGCTTCAACTTGAAAATCCATGACCCATTTTGTTGGGGGGGGGGTGGGTTTAAAGGTGACGTGAGGGGCAAGTTTTTTACGCAGAGAGTGGTAGGTGCCTGGGTTGGGTTAAGATAAGATTTCTTTATTAGTCACGTGTACATTGAAAGACAGTGAAATGCATCCTTTGCGTGGAGTGTTCTGGGGGGCAGCCCGCAAGTGTCACCACGCTTCCGGCGCCAGCGTAGCACGCCCGCAGCTTCCTAACCCATACGTCTTTGGAGCGTGGGAGGAAACCGGAGCACCCGGAAGAAACCCACGCAGATACGGGAGGGGGGGAGAACGTACAAACTCCTTACAGACGGCGGTCGGGATTGAACCCGGGTCGCTGGCGCTGTAAAGCGTCACGCTAACCGCTACACAAGGGGGCAGTTTGGTGGAGTTTGAGGTTTTTAGACCAACACATGAATGTGAAGGAAATAGAGGGGTATGGGTGAGGAGGACCATTAGTATAAATCGGTGTCAAGATCGGTACAACATTGTGGGCCAAATGACCTGTCCAATGTTGTACTGTTCTGTGACCAAATTGAATGCTTCCCCCCACCAGCTGAGGAATCTGGGGTCAGGAGAAGTGGTTGGGCAGTTCAGGACAGATGTGGGGAGGAGCCCTTTCAAATAGAATTTATTATCAGACACACAGGTGTAATGAAACATTTGCTTGCAGCAGCATCACAGGCACCTCGCGTCAGAGACACAACATCCAGGAGGAAAATCATAACTCACCCAATTTTTGCAAGGAAGAACACGATTAGAATAAAATAAAAGTTCATTTTGGTGCAAAGTGATCATGGTGTTCCTAAACTGGGCAGGCACGGTAGTGTAATGGTGAGTGTAACACTTCTGTCTGTAAGGAGTTTGTACGTTCTCCCCGTGTCTGCGTGGGTTTCCTCCGGGTGCTCCAGTTTCCTCCCACATTCCAAAGACATATGGGTTAGGAAGTTGTGGGCGTGTTAGGTTGGTTCAGAAGCGTGGCGACACTTGCAGGCTGCCCCCAGAACCCTCGACACAAGACGATGCATTTCACTGTGTGCTTCGATGTACATGTGACTAATAAAGATATTTTTATCTTATTAGTGTTGTGCAGATTGGTATTGGTTTATTGTTGTCACTTGTACCGAGGTCCAGTGAAAAACTTGTCTTGCAAACTGATCGTACAGGTCAATTCATTACACAGTGCAGTTACATTGAGTTAGTACAGAGTGCATTGAGGTAGTACAGGTAAAAACAATAACAGTACAGAGTAAAGTGTCCCAGCTACAGAGAAAGTGCAGTGCAATAAGGTGCAAGGTCCCAACAAGGTAGATCGTGAGGTCAGAGTCCATCTCATCGTATAAGGGAACCGTTCAATAGTCTTATTACAGTGGAGTAGAAGCTGCCCTTGAGCCTGGTGGTACGTGCCCTCAGGCTCCTGTATCTTCTACCTGATGGAAGAGAGAATGACCCAGGTGGGTGGGGTCTTTGATTATGCCGGCTGCTTCACCAAAGCAGCGAGAGGTAAAGACAGAGCCCAAGGAGGGGAGGCTGGTGTCCGTGAGGCGCTGGGCTGTGTCCACAACTCTCTGCAGTTTCTTGCGGTCCTGGGCAGAGCAGTTGCTGTACCAAGCCGTGATACATCCAGATAGGATGCTTTCTATGGTGCATCGATAAAAGTTGCTGACTGTCAAAGGAGGACATACTGAATTTCTTTAGCCTCCTGAACCTGGTGGTGTGGGGACTTCAGGCTTCTGTACTTCCTGCCCGACGGGAGCTGTGAGAAGACGGCACGGCCCGGGGGAGGGAACCTTTAATGACAGACATTGCCTTCTTGAGGCAGTGCCTCCTGTAGATACTCCCGACGGTGGGGAGGGATGTGCACTGAGTCCACTAGTGTCTGGAGCTTCTGTGTTCCAGGATTTGGACCCAGCGATGGTGAAGGAACGGCGGTATATTTCCAAGTTGGCTCGGAGGGCAACTCCCAAGGGGGGGTGGAGTTCCCCTTGCCTTTGCTGCCCTTGCCCTGCCCGCTGGTAAGGGTGAGGGGGTGGGGTTTGGAAGGTGCTGTCCGAGGAGTCTCAGCAGTGGGTCCTGTAGGGGGTACAGACCACTGCTGTGGGGATGGAGGCGGCAAAATGGCAGCGAGATCGATCCGCCATGGTGTGCGGTGCTGGAGTCGACCTGAGGAGCTGAATACAGTCACACAGTGCGGAAACGGACGCAACCGGTCCATGCCGACCAAGATTCCCATCTACACCTGTCCCATTTGCCCCACATCTCCCCCACTTCCTCAGGAGGCTAAAGAAATTTGGTTTGTCCCCTTTGACTCTCACTAACTTTGACCGATGCACCATAGAAAGCATCCTATCTGGATGTATCATGGCTTCGTACGGCAACTGCTCTGCCCAGGACCACAAGAAACTGCAGAGAGTTGTGGACATAGCCCAGCGCATCACAGAAACCTTGGACTCTGTCTTTACCTCTCGCTGTCTTGGCGAAGCAGCCGGCATAATCAAAGACCCCACCCACCCGGGTCATTCTGTCTTCTCTCCTCTTCCATCGAGTAGAAGATACAGGGGCCTGAGGGCACGGACCACCAGGCTCAAGGACAGCTTCTACCCCAATGTGATAAGACTATTGAACGGTTCCCTTATACGATGAGACGGACTCTGACCTCACGATCTACCTTGTTGTGACCTTGCACCTTATTGCACTGCATTTTCTCTGTAGCTGTGACACTTTACTCTGTACTGTTATTGTTTTTACCTGTACTATCTCAGTGCACTCTGTACTAACTCAATGTAACTGCACTGTGTGATGAATGGACCTGTACGATCGGTTTGCAAGACAAGTTTTTCACTGGACCTCGGTACAAGTGACAATAATAAACCAATGCCAAACCTTTCCCATCCACTTACCTGCCCGAGTGCCCTTTAAATGTTAACGTGCCTGCCTCACCCACTTCCTCTGGCAGCTCGTTCCACACACGGACCACCCTCTGGGTGAAGAAGTTGACCCTCGGGTCCCTTTTAAATCTCTCCCCCCTCACCTTAAACCTCTCTCTAGATTTTACTTCCCCTTTCCCTGGGTTGAAAAAGGCTGTGTGCACATTCACCCTATCTGTGCCCCTCGTGATTTTACCCACCTCTGTAAGATCTCCCCTCTGCCTCCTACGCTCCAAGGAATAAAGTCCCGACCTGGCCCTAGAACTCAGGCCCTTGAGTCCTGGCAACATCCTCGTAAATCTCCCTCCGCACTCCCTTCCGTAACAGGGTAACCAACACCATATATAATGCTCCAAGTGCGGTCTCACCGACGTCTTGTACAGCTGCTGACGTCTTGTACGATGTCTTATAGAGAGATAAGAGCATAGAAACAGGCCCTTCGGCCCATTCAGTCCACGCCGACCTGATCGTCTGCCTCGTCCCATCTACCTGCACCCGGACCATCTCCCTCCAAACCCCTCCCATCCATGTACCCATCCAAACCTCTCTTAAATGTTACAACTGAACCTGCATCCACCACTTCCGCTGGCAGCTCGTTCCACCCTCGGAGTGAAGTAGTTCCCCTTAAATATTTGACCTTTCACCCTAAACCTGTGACCTCTAGTTCCAGTCTCACCCAGCCTGAGGGCAAGCAGCCTGCGTGCATTCACCCGATCTATACCCTTCATAATTTAGTACACCTCTATTAGATCTCGCTTCATTCTTCTGCGCTCCAGGGAATAAAGTCCTAAACTATTCAAACTTTCCCTACAACTCAGGTCCTCGAGTCCCGGCAACATCCGTGTAAACTTTCTCCGCACGCTTTCAAGCTTATTGATATCTTTCCTGTAGGTAGGTGACCAGAACTGCACAGAACACTCCAAATTCGGCCTCTTGTACGACTTCAGCGTAACATCCTAACTCCTGTGCCCTGCCAAAGTGCCGAAAGCTCTCTTTACGACCCTATCTACCTGTGACACCACTTTCAAGGAACTACGGATCTGTACTCCCAGGTCCCTCTGTTCTACCGCACACCTCAGAGCCCTACCATTCACTGTGTGTGTCTTACCCTGGTTTGTCCTCCCAAAGTGCATCCCCTCACACTTGTCTGCATTAAATTCCATCTGCTATTTTTCAGCCCACTTTCCCAGCAGGGCAAGATCACGCTGCAAGCTTTGATGGCCTTCCTCGCTGTCCGCCACACCTCCCCACTTCACCTTCCTCTTGTTCCTGTACGATGAGGGGGGGTGATTCAGTGCCTGAAAGAAGCCCTTTGAACCTGAGGTGCACACAGTGGGAGAACCTGCAGGGAGTTTTGGGGGGGGGGGGGTTGATGGGAATGTGGGGAGAGTAAAATGGGATGGGCACAAATGGGTCATGTGAAACAGATTCGAGGTCTCGAAGGACAAGGACTCTGAACACAGTCTTAGAGATAAATAAATTATTTACAAAGACAAACGTGGGGAAAATGTAAAGGTAGCAACACACACACACACACACACACACACACACACACACACACAGAACTAGGTACGGACAATCAAGGAAAAACAATACGATACCCGCCACCCCTTGACTCAGTGCAGGCATGACTCTACGCTACCAGGGACACTAACTATTTTCTCCAGCACCATTCCACGGTTCCTCGGCTGGGATTAAGCGGATGCTCCTAACCCTATTAAACAGTGCACACCTTACCAACAAGGCATCCCTCGGAGCTAAAAGAGACCGAGCCAAGCACATGTGGCACGCTTTATAGTGCTGGGGGGGTCCAGCCCAAGGAATTCAAAAAGGCAGCCCAGTGCCAGCAAGGACTAATCGATTACAAAGGCCAATGGCCCGAGGCCAAGTACAAAGGTGTTTAAAGGGGCCAATGCTCAGGTGTGCACTGATGGGTGGGGCGGGGTCAACCCTTGATTGGCAGTGGTGTGTCTTCCGACCAGGTACGGGGGCAGTGCTGGCACGTGACAGCGGCGACGCTCCACAACACAGGTCAGCACAGACTCTGTGGGACGAAGGGCCTGCTTCCGTGCTGGATGGCTCCAGAACAAGCCAACGCGATCCCGACGGCGCCGTAAGCGGACGAACCCAGGGGCGGGCTCCGCTCAGCCGGACTGTGTGCCTTGTTGCATGCGCCGTCCGTGTTCTCGGTGCTAAAGCCGGTCTCCTTTCACGCAGCGGACACGTGCACGGAGCCATCGATTGTGCCCTCTTATTACACGACGTCTGACGCGGTCATCTCTTCCGAGACGGTCTTCATTGTTGAAATCTCCCTCACCTGCAAAAATGGTGCACAGGTGGGTGTTGAAGTGCGACCGGGATTCGTGATGTGTCAGTCCCCACACTGACCCCACTGCCCCGCTCTCTCCCCACAGCCCCGTGTCGGTCCCCACACTGATCCCACTGCCCCGCTCTCTCCCCACAGCCCCGTGTCGGTCCCCACACTGATCCCACTGCCCTGCTCCCCCCCCACAGCCCCGTGTTGGTCCCCACACTGACCCCACTGCCCCGCTCTCTCCTCACAGCCCCGTGTCAGTCCCCACACTGACCCCACTGCCCCGCTCTCTCCCCACAGCCCCGTGTCGGTCCCCACACTGACCCCACTGCCCCGATCTCTCCTCACAGCCCCGTGTCGGTCCCCACACTGATCCCACTGCCCCGCTCTCTCCTCACAGCACTGTATGTCTGGAAAGTCCCTGTCTCCCCCCAGTATATGGTATCTTGTACTCACCCTTTCCCCCCTCTCCCCCGACAGAACGTGGCACTCTACGCAGACGTTGATGGCAAGCAGTTCCCCGTCACCCGAGGACAGGATGTTGGACGCTACCAGGTACGGTGGGGGGGCGTGGTGGGAGGGAGGGGTCGAGGGAGGACCCCTGACACTGCACCTCACCTCCCTGGCACCAGGGAACATGTCATCCCTGGGTCCTAGTGTCCACCTGATGTGACTTTTGAACGGACTTGTACTTTCGAAGGTGAACGCTTGATCTCCCAATCTACCTTGTCATGCACCTTGCACCTTGTTGTCTGCCTGCACTGCCCTTTCTCTGTAACTGTAGCACTTTATTCTGCATTCTGTTACTGCTTTTCACTACCTTGATGTGCTTCTGTATGGAACGATCTCACACAACCAAAACTGAGAACATATGCTAATAAAATTTAAATTGGTTTATTATTGTCACATGTACTGAGGTCCAGTGAAAAACGTTTTGCATACCATTCATACAGATCAATTCATTACACAGTGCGTTGAGGTAGTACCGGGTAAAAGAATAACAATGCAGAATAAAGTGTCCCTGCTTTCAGGGTTTTATATCTAATAATATACTCAAAGTCTGGTCTAACCAGAGTTCTATAGAGCTGCAACATCACCTCGTGGCTCTTGAACTCAATCTCCGACTAATGAAGGCCAACACTCCACACGCCTTCTTAACAACCCTATCAACCTGCGCGGCAACCTTGAGGGATCTATGGGCGTGTTCCTCCACACTGCTAAGCGTCCTGCCATTAACCTTGTATTCTGCCTTCGAATTCGATCTCCCGAAGTGAATCACTTCACACTTATCTGTGTGAAAAACGTTGTTTTGCAGGCCATCCATACAGATCATTTCATCCCATCAGTACATCGAGGCATTACAAGAGAAAAGCAATAACAGAATGCAGAATAGAGTGTCACAGTTACAGGGAAAGTGCAGTGCAGGCAGACAATAAGGTGCAAGGGCCACGACGAGGTAGATTGTGAGGTCAGGATTCCATCTTATCGTTCAACAGTTTTATAACAGCAGGGTAGAAGCTGTCCTTGAGCCTGGTGGGACGTGCTTTCAGGCTTTTGTATCTTCTGCCCGATGGGAGGGGGGAGAAGAGAGAATGTCCAGGGTGGGTGGGGTCTTTGATTATGTCGGCTGCTTTCCCGAGGCAGCGGGAAGTGTCAACGGAGTCCACGGAGGGGAGGCTGGTTTCCGTGATGCGCTGGGCTGTGTCCACAACTCTCTGCGGTTTCTTGCGGTCCTGGGCAGAGCAGTTGCTGTACCGAGCTGTGATGCATTCGGATAGGACACTTTCTGTGGGGCATCGGTAAAAGTCGGTGAGGGTCGACAGGGACGTGCCGAATTTCTTTAGCCTCCTGAGGAAGTGGAGACGCTGGCGAGCTTTCTTGGCCGTGGTGTCTATATTGGCGATGAACCAATGACCAAGGTGATCTTCGGTTTGAGCCTCAGGGCAGGTTGACTGGGCGGTGCCGGCGCCTGTCCACCCTCCTGCTGATGGTCTCCGCCCTCCCGCAGGTCTCCTGGAGCGCCGAGCACAAGCTGGCCAGGTCAGGAACGTACGAGGTGAAGTTCTTCGACGAGGAGTCCTACAGCGCCCTGCGGAAAGTGAGTTTTGCGTCGGAGGGTGGGGAGGGGGAGAGGGAGGGCGGTCGCAGTTCCCCGTTCCGCGAGCAGGTCGGGCCAACGCTGGGGCGAGGGCGTCCGTGCGGGAGGGTCGGTGGGGGTGTTGATGGGAACGTGGGGTGGTTGGGGGGAGTGGGGGGGAGGTTGGAGGAATTTAAGGGGAACTGCCACTGAACCTCCTTCTCGTTATGGAATGAAAATAAAGTTTGAGCACAGCACAGGAACAGCCTCTTCGGCCCACGACGTTGTGCTGAACTAATTAAGCTAACGACACCTAATCCCTTCTGCCTGATGGTCCATCTCCCATTGTTCCCTGCACATCCCTGTGCCTGTCTACGAGCCTCTCAAAACCCTTCCATCGTATCTGCCTCCACCCCCACCCCTGGCAGCACATTCCGGGTACCCACCGCTCTCTGTGTGGGAAAAAAAACAGATCTCCAGAGAACCATTGAACAGTCCAGCACAATACAGGCCCTTTGGCCCACCATGTTGTGCCGACCTTTAAACCTTGCCTAAGACAATCTAACCCCTTCCTCCCACATATCCCCCTATTTTAAATTCCTCCATATGCTTATCTAGCAACCTCTTGAACTTGACCAATGTACCTGCCTCCAGCACCGCCCCAGGCAGCGCATTCCCTGCCCTAACCACTCTCTGGGTAAAAAACCTCCCTCTGATATCTCCCTTGAACTTCCCACCCATTACTTTAAAGCCGTGCCCTCTTGTATTGAGCATTGGTGCCCTGGGAAAGAGGCGCTGGCTGTCCACTCTATCTATTCCTCTTAATATTTTGTACACCTCTATCATGTCTCCTCTCATCCTCCTTTTCTCCAATGAGAACAGCCCTAGCTCCCTTAGTCCCTCCTCATAATGCACACTCTCTAAACCAGGCAGCATCCTGGTAAATCTCCTCTGCACCCTTTCCAATGCTTCCACATCCTTCCTATAATGAGGCGACCAGAACTGGACACAGTACTCTAAGTGCGGTCTAACCAGAGTTTTGTAGAGCTGCATCTCCTTTGAACTTTCCCCCTCCCACCTTAACAATGCATGCCCTCTGGTATTAGACATTTCGACCCTGGAGGAAACGGTACTGGCTGTCTACTCTATCTGTGCCCCTCATAATCTTACAAACTTCTATCAGGTCTCCCCTCAGCCTCCGCCGCTCTAGAGAAAACAACCCAAGTTTGTCCAACCTCTCCTTGTAGCTCATGCCCTCTAATCCAGGCAGCGTCCTGGTGAACCTCTTCTGCACCCTCTCCAAAGCCCCCGCACCCTTCCTGTAACGGGGGCGACCAGAACTGAATGCGATTCTCCAGATGCGGCCTGACCAGAGTTTTATAAAGCTGCAACGTGACTTCCCGACTCTTGGACTCAAGTGCCCTGACTGATGAAGGCCAGCGTGCCGAGCTGTGAATATCTGTACTCCTTGGGTCTTGAAAACCAAAAGAATTGCACATGCTGGGTCGGAAGTAAAATCAGGAAGTGTTTGGAAACTCTTCACTGCCCTGTCTACCTGTGGCTCCAATCTCACCCAGCCATTCACTTGCACTCCTAGATTTGTCTGTCCCACATCGCTCCCTACGATTCACTGTACAAGCCCTACCCTGGTTTGATCTCCCAAAGTAAGATAAGCTATCTTTATTAGTCACACATACATCGAAACACACAGTGAAACATCTTTTGCGTAGAGTGTTCTGGGGGCAGCCCGCAAGTGTCGCCATGCTTCCGGCGCCAACATAGCACGCCCGCAGCTTCCTAACCCGTACGTCGTTGGAATGTGGGAGGAAACCGGAGCACCCGGAGGATACCCACGCAGACACGTGGGGAGGATGTACAAACTCCTTACAGACAGCGGCCGGAATTGAACCCGGGTCGCTGGCGCTGTAATAGCGCCACGCTGACCGCTACACTACCGTGCCTGCCCTGCCGTGCAGTGGCTCGTGTTTATCCAGATTGAAAGCCGTTTGCCGATCCTCAGCCCACTGATCAAGATTCCCCCCCCCCCACCGTAATTTTCATGAACCTTCTACGCTGTCTGAATGAGGTGGGGACGGGGGAGAGAGGCGGAGATCTCGGGAATGGGGGCAGCCTTTTCTGTGACTGCTTACCCCTGCTGTCTGCTGCCCCTGTTCTCTCCTGCCCTTCCCATCTCTCTCTCTCTCTCTCATCTAAAGGCTCAGAGGAATAAGGAGGATCACTCTACCATGAAGCCCCTGTTCGCAGTCAGCGTTGATCACCGAGTAAGTAGCGGTTCGGGTTGGCGCTGTCAAGAGGAGTGTCTGTGTGTGTCACATGGCGGGACGTTTCCCACATACTCACACAACAGAGGACATACGTAGAATAGAAGACATCCAATAAACGCAGACAAAGATCTGTGCAAGTACAAAGAGTGCAAAAAAACGACATATACAAAATACAAATTTGGTGCAGAGTTAGTGCAAAACCGAGTTGGACGAAGAGAACTATAAGCTCAGTGTGTTGTACTCATTGTAGAAACATGTTCAGCAGCGGCCAAAGTTGTTAGACGCCGTTGTGCAAACCAGGGCTTTAACGCGGCATTTGTCTACCAGGGTATTCAGGAGCCTGACAGCCTGGGGGGGGGGGGGGGGGGGGGGGGGGGGGGGAAGCTGTTGTGCAGTCTAGTAGTTCTGGCCCGGAGGCTCCAGTACCGCTTGCCAGACAGCAGTGGGACAAATAGGGTCGTGGGAGGGATGGGAAGGGTCGTCTATGATTCTGTAAACCTCACGTGTGCATCGTGTGTTGTAAATATCGGAGATGGAGGGAAGAGGTGCTCCAATGATCTTTCCAGCTGTACTTGCGATTCTCTGCAAAGACTTAACGGTCAGAGATGTTACAGTTACCATACCAGGCAGTGTGTGTGTCTGTGTGCGTGTCTGTGTCTTTGTGTATCTGTGCCTCTGTGTGTCTGTGTGTCCGTGAGGTTGGGGGGGAGGTTGTGGGCCCTGATAGGTGTTCCCTCAAATGCTGGACCACTCCAAACAGGGTCAATTAGTCAAATTGGTTTATTACTGTCACACGTACCGAGGTACAATGAAAAACTTTGTTCTGCAGGCCATCCATACAGATCATTTCATCCCATCAGCACATCAAGGTAGTACAAGGGAAAAGCAATAACAGAATGCAGAATAAAGTGTCACAGCTACAGAGAAAGTGCAGTGCAGGCCGACAATAAGGTGCAAGGGCCACGACGAGGTAGATAGTGAGGTCAAGAGTCCGTCTTATCATTCGATAGTCTTATAACAGCGGGGTAGAAGCTGTCCTTGAGCCTGGTGGTACGTGCTTTCAGGCTTTTGTATCTTCTGCCTGATGGTAGGAGGGAGAAGAGAGAATGTCCAGGGTGGGTGGGGGTCTCTGATTACGCTGGCTGCTTTACCAAGGCAGTGGAAAGTGTGGGCAGAGTCCGCGGAGGGGAGGCTGGTTTCCGTGACGCGCTGGGCTGTCAGGGGATCTAAAGAGTCACACGGCACGGAAACAGGCCCTTTGGTCCAACTGGTCCGTGCTGACCGAGATTCCCATCTAAGCCGGTCTCACCTGCCCGTGTTTGGCCCATATCCCTCTGAACCTTTCCCATCTGTGGACCTGTCCCAGTGTTGTAACTGCTCCCCCCCTCTCCAACTTCCTCTGGCAGCTCGTTCCACACACCCACCCCCCTCTGGTTGAAAAACTTGCCCCTTTAAACTTTTCCCCTCTCACCTTAAACCTGTACCCTCTAGTTTTAGACTCCCCGATCCTGGGGGGGGGGGGAGACGGTGACCGCCCCCCTTATTTATGTCCCTCGTGATGTTATAGACCTCCATCAGGTCACCCCTCAGCCTCTGCTCCAGGGAAAACAGTCCCAGCCTGTCCGGCCTCTCCTTATAACTCGAGCCCTCCGGTCCCGGGAACGTCCTGGTGAACCTTTCCCGCACCCTCTCCAGCTGTGACGTCCGTGTTTGGGAAGGGGCAGGTCCCTGTCCACGTGCGAGCGTCAGGCGAGGGGGAAGTGAGCCCCCGCGGCGCGTGCATGGGCTGTGACTCTGCGCGGGCTGCGTGCGCGTGTTGTGTGGGAGGCAGGCGAGCTCGTGTGTTTGTCCTGTGTTGTGGGACTTGGTGGGTCAGTGTGTGACTGTGTTCTTTTGTCCATGTATGAGTTGTAAGCTGGGGGGGGGGGGGGGGGGAGATTGGGCACTTGTGGGTGCGGGTCTGTGTCTGGGCAGGCCAGGGTCTCCAACACTGCAGACTTCGACTAACGCCTCTCTGTGTGCTGTCTCCTCCACCCCCTCCCTGTCTCTCCCCTCCCCACACCTGCTCTCCCCATCTTCCTCCCCCCCCCCCCCATTAGGGCGCCTGGAATGGTCCCTGGGTGGCGACGGAAGTGGTTGCTGCTGCCATCGGACTCCTGGTGTACTACCTCGCCTTCAGTGCCAAGAGCAACATCCAGGCGTGAGGGGGATGGCGGGGAGCGAGCGGGTGGTCCGGCGCTCTCCCGCTCCCCGGGGGAGGGGTCTGCTCAATCCCCTGGAGCGGGAACCCGGAGGGTGGTGGTGATGGGGGGGGGGGGCAGCAAAACAGAAACAGTGAACCCAACGGAATAAAAGAATTTCCCTCCAGCTTGCTCCGCTCGTTCGCTTGGGAAAGCATGGGCACACCATTCGGCCCATCGATGGGCGGGCCCTGGGCAGCGTACATAGGACCCAGGGGTACAGGTACGCGGTCCCCCGAAAGTGGCATCGCGGGTATACAGGGCGGGGAAGAAGGGGCTCGGCACCCCTGGCCGCGTGGGATGTCACGCGTTGCAGCTGTACCAGACATTGGTGAGGCCGTGCTCGGACCCCTCCTTCCCAACCCATCCAGGGTGCGGCCTCTGGCATCGTCGGTCAAGAGTGAGGCGCGAGTCCAAACGGTCTCGGCCGCTTTTGTTGGATGTCCGTGGTAAGACAGGGTCAGCCCATTCTAGCGAGTACAGTAACAACAAAGGAACTTGACCACACGCTCCCCCTTCGTACAGCAAATAGCTCTTAAGTGGTCTAGGTAAGGAAGCGGGGTGAGCAGGCTCTGACCGAGGCACGCTTCACCCTTGCAGACGAGGGAACGACACAAGTAAGGAACCAAACATCATCCTGAGGGAGGTTCTCGGCCCGAGACGTCGACTGTTCATTTCCCTCCGTAGAGGCTGCCTGACCTGCTGAGTTCCTCCAGCATTCTGTGTGCAGGTTGAACCAAATATACTACGTTACCAAAAGTTTACAGACAAACAGCTCATTATACAAACGTACAAGCAAGCGTAAAGAAAACTGAAACTACAAGGAGAAGCACGGTATAAAAGACAATCTGGACCCTTATCTGTCCGAGTGTCTTTTAAATGTTACTGTACCCGCCTCACCCACTCCCTCTGGCAGCTCGTTCCATGTACGGACCACCCTCTGGGTGGGAAAAGTTGCCCCTCGGGTCCCTTTTAAATCTCTCCCCACTCTCCTTAAAACTCTCTCTAGATTTGACTTCCCCTTTCCCAGGGGGGGAAAGGCTGTGTGCACATTCACCCTATCTGTGCCCCTCACAGTTTTGCACGCCTCTATAAGGTCACCCCTCATCATGGGACCACAATATCACCTCTCGGTCTCCCACACTCTGACAAATAAAGTCCCAGCCCCCCCCCCCCCCAACCTCTCCCTATAACTCAAGCCCTACAGCCCCGGAGTATTGTGCTCAGTGTCGGTCACCCTGCTGTAGGAAAGATGCCTTTAAGCTGGAAAGAGCGCAGAGGGAGATTTATGGGCATGTTGCCGGGACTCGAGGGACGGCTAGAATCTGGGGGTGGAGTGAAATAGGGTCGGGGTAACAGTGTGATTAAAGAGTCAAACAGCACAAAAACAGGCCCTTCGGCCCAACTGGTCCATACTGACCAAGATTCCTGTCTAAGCTAGCCCCATTTGCCCGCGTTTGGCTCGTATCCCTCTAAATCTTTCCCATCCATGTACCCGTCCAAGTGTCTTTTAAATGTTGATGTACCTGCCTCACCCACTTCCTCTGGCAGCTCGTTCCACGTACGGGCCACCCTCTGGCCCCTCAGATTCCTGTTAAATCTCTCACCTTAAACCTGTGCCCTCTAGTATTAGACATCTCTACCCTGCGGGGAAAAGACTTGTCTATCTGTGCCTCTCCTAATTTTATAAACCTCTCAGGTCTCCCCTCAGCCTCCGACGCTCCAGAGAAAGCAACCCAAGTTTGTCCGACCTCTCCTTATAGCTCATGCTCTCTAATCCAGGCAGCATCCTGGTGAACCCCTTCTGCACCTTCTCCAAAACCTCCACATCCTTCCTGTAACAGAGGGGATCAGAATGCGCATAACGGTACCAGCCCGCCATCCTCGGAAGAAAAAGCCACCCGTCCCAACTATCGACCTTTGCTGCCCTTCCTCTGTGTCTGTCCCCTGTACCCGAGGGCCCTGTATAACCTGAGCAAGGTCTCTCTAGTTCGTCGGTTTATTGTCAGAGGCACACATACCCAGGGTATAAGATTCAAGATGTGGGAAAAGAAGATCTCTTTATTAGTCACATGTACGTCAAAACACAGTGAGATGCGTCTTTTTGCGTAGAGTGTTCTGGGGCAG
>NC_067446.1:3584093-3597590 GCF_009764475.1 Pristis pectinata | reverse complement strand
ACTCTCAAGTAGTAACGGGGTCATAGGTCGCACTGCCCTGAGGGTCACGGTCACTGTCTGCATGACCCCAGGGTCAAGGGTCGTGGTCAAGTCATCACAAGGTCACATCACCCTGTGACAGTGACCCTGAGGTCATATGAGTGACCCTGTGACTGTGGTCATGTGACAGTGACCCTGTGACCTAGGGGTCATATGACTGCAACCCTGTGACCCAGGGTCATGTGACAGTGACCCTGTGACCTAGGGGTCATATGGCTGCAACCCTGTGACCCAGGGTCATGTGAAAGTGACCCTGTGACCTAGGGGTCATATGGCTGCAACCCTGTGACCCAGGGTCATGTGAAAGTGACCCTGTGACCACATGACACTGACCCCTTGACCCACATGGCAATGACCCTGTGACCCTGAGGCTGCATTGCCATGATGCCTTGACCCCGGGAGTGTGACGGTCACCTCCTGCAAACGTCCAACAAGGGACCCCATGTAACCCTGGTGTGACCCCGTCTGACCCCGTCGACCCTCTGACCCCTGACCAAGCCCGTGACTGGGTGAAACTGGCCGGGGTCACGCGCCATTGGGTGGATTGGAGATAAAGTCACCAATGTTGACCTTTGCTCCCTCCCTCCCTCCCTCCCTCCCTCCGTCTCCCCTCCCTCTCTCCCTCCCTCCCTCCCTCCCTCTCTCCCTCCCTCCCTCTGTCCCCCCTCCCTCCGTCCCCTCCCGCACTCCCTTCCCCTCTCCCTCCCTCCCGCACTCCCTCCCTCCCTCCCTGTCTCCCTCTCCCTCCCTCCCTCCCTCTCTCCCTCCCTCCCTCCCTCCCTCCCTCTCTCTCTCCCTCCCTCCCTCTCTCCCTCCCCCTCCCCCTCCCTCTCCCCCTCCACAGGCGGAGTTCTCCGAACTTAACGTGGTTTCCCATGCCACGGGCAGTTTCACCGTTGACGTGGACGCGTTTCGGAACGGGGTCAGGGTTACCAGGTGAGAGATCTCCGCAGGGCGAGAGGGAAATTGACCCCACACCAGGCTAGGGGTTCCCACTGGGGAAATTCCAGCTGGAAAGCCAAGGCACCCTGTCTATGTACCATCCCGTCCTGTGGATTGCACTATCTCCCACCCATAGAACCCTACAGCACAGAAAACGGGCCATTCGGCCCTTCTAGTCTGTGCTGAAACTTTATTCCGCTAGTCCCATTGACCCGCACCCAGTCCATAACCCTCCAGACCTCTCCCGTCCATGTATCTGTCCAATTTATTCTTAAAACTTAAGAGTGAGCCTGCATTTACCACGTCAGATGGCAGCTCGTCCCACACTCCCACCACCCTCTGAGTGAAGAAGCTCCCCCTAAACCTTTCCCCTTTCACCCTAAAGCCATGTCCTCTCGTACTTATCTCTCCTAATCTAGGTGGAAAGAGCCTACTCACATTTACTCTGTCTGTACCCCTCGTAATTTTGTAAACTATCATATCTCCCCTCATTTTTCTCCGCTCCAAGGAATAAAGTCCTAACCTGTTCAACCTTTCCCTGTAACTCAACTCCTGAAGACCCGGCAACGTTGTAGTAAATCTCCTCTGCACTCTTTCAATCTTACTGACATCCTTCCTGTAGTTCGGTGACCAGAACTGCACACAATACTCCAAATTCGGCCTCACCAATGACTTTTACAACCTCACCATAACACCCCAACTCCTATACTCAATATTTTGATGTATAAATGCCAGGATGCCAAAAGCCTTTTTTACAACCCTGTCTACCTGTGACGCCACTTTCAAGGAATTATGTATCTGAACTCCCAGATCCCTTTGTTCCTCCGCACTCCTCAGTGCCCTACCATTTACTGTGTATGTCCTACCTTGATTTGTCCTTCCAAAATGCAACACCTCACACTTGTCTGCATTAAATTCTATCTGCCATTTTCTGGACCATTCTTCCATTTGGTCCAGATCCCTCGGCAAGCTTTGAAAGCCTCCCTCGCTGTCTGCTACACCTCCAATCTTAGTGTCATCCGCAAACTTGCTGATCCAATTTACCACATTATCATCTAGATCATTGATATATACAACAAACAACAATGGCCCCAACACAGATCCCCGAGGCACACCACTGGTCACAGGCCTCCAATCTGAGAAACAACCATCCAGAACCACTCTCTGTCTTCTCCCACACAGCCAATTTCCAATCCAGTTTACAACCTTTCCATGGATACCCATTGACTGAACCTTCTGAACTAATCTCCCATGTTGGACCTTGTCAAAAGCCTTACTAAAGTCCAGGTAGACAACACCCACAGCCTTTTCTTCATCTACTTTCTTGGTAACCTCCTCAAAAAACTCCACAAGATTCGTTAAACACGATCTACCACGCACAAAGCCATGCTGACTATCCTTAATCAACCCTTGGCTGTCCAAATACTTGTATACCCGATCTCTCAGAACGCCTTCCAATAATTTACCCACTACTGATGTCAGGCTCACCGGCCTGTAATTACCTGGTTTACTTTTAGATCCTTTTTTAAACAACGGAACAACACGAGCTACCCTCCAGTCCTCTGGCACCGCACCCGTGGCTAAGGACATTTTAAATATATCTGCCAGGGCCCCTGCAGTTTCTACACTAGTCTCTCTCAAGGTCCGAGGAGATATCTTGTCAGGCCCTGGGGATTTATCTACCTTTATTCGCTGTAAGGCAGCAAGCACCTCCTCCTCTTTAATCTCCATATGTTCCATGACCCTACTGCTTGTTTCTCTTCCTTCCATATTCACGCTGCCAGTTTCCTGAGTAAACACTGATGCAAAAAAAACTGTTTAAGACCTCCCCCATCTCCTGTGGCTCCACACATAGACGACCACTCTGATCTTCTAGGGGACCAATTTTGTCCCTTACTCTTTTACTCTTAATATACCTGTAAAAACCCTTTGGGTTTACCTTCACGTTATCTGCCAAAGCAGCCTCATGTCGTCTTTTTGTCTTCCTGATTTCCTTTTTTAGTATTTTCTTACATTTTCTATACTCTTCAAGTACCACATTTGTTCCTAGTTGCCTATACCTGCTATACACCTCTCTCTTAACCAGATCGCCAATATCCTTTGAAAACCAAGGTCCTCTATGCTTGTTAGCTTTGCCTTTAATCCTGGCAGGAACATGCAAACCCTGCACTCTCAAAATTTCGCCTTCCACTTACTGAGCACATCCTTGCCAGAAAACAACTTATCCCAATCCACCCTTCCTAGATCCTTTCTCGTTCCCGCAAGATTGGCCTTTCTCCGATTTAGAACCTCAGCTCGAGGACCAGACCTGTCCTTATCCATAAGGAACTTGAAACTAATGACATTATGGTCACTGGACCCAAAATGCTCACCGACGCATACTCCTGTCACCTGACCTGCCTGGTTCCCTAATAGGAGATCAAGTATTGCATTCTCTCTCGTTTGTACCTCTATACATTGCTTTAGAAAACTTTCCCGAACACATTTGACAAATTCCAAGCCATCCAGCCCTTTCGCAGTGTGGGAGTCCCAGCCAATATGTCGAAAGTTAAAATCCCCGCTGTTACAACTTTCTGTTTCTTACATCGGTCTGCTGTCTCCCTACAGATTTGCTCCTCCAATTCTCTCTGACTACTGGGCGGTCTATAATACAACCCTGTTAGTGCGGTCACACCTTTCCCGTTCCTCAGCTCCACCCATGTAGCCTCTGTAGACGAGCCCTCCGGGCTGTCCTGTCTCCGCACAGCTGTGATACTTTCCCCGACTAGTAATGCCACTCCTCCCCCTTCCATCCCTCCCCCTCTTATCACGTCTGAAACAACGGAAGCCCGGAACATTAAGCTGCCAGTCCTGCCCCTCCTGCAACCAAGTCTCACTAATGGCAATAATCTCGTAATCCCAAGTGCTAATCCACAGCCTAAACTCATCTGCTTTACCTACAATACTCCTTGCATTGAAATAGATGCACCTGAGAACATTTCTATCATGTACAAACCTTTGATTTCTGTCCATACCTGCAGTTCTCACGTGACCTTTGTCCTCCTCCGCCTCACTATCTGCTCTAACACTCTGGTTCCCCTCCCTCCAAATCTAGTTTAAACCAGGGCAGGACTTCCACAGTGAACGGCGGGGCCCCGGGGAGTGCTGTCGAACAGAGGGACCTCAGGGTACAGGTACATGGTCCCCTGGAAGTGGGGACACCGGCCAAGTTTGTCCGACCTCTCCTTGTAGCTCGTGCTCTCTAATCCAGGCAGCGTCCTGGCGAACCTCTCCGAAGCCTCCGCACCCTACAGAGGTTTATAACATCATGAGGGGCATATATATGGTGGATGGTCAGTCGCTTCCCCCCAGGGTCGGGGAGTCTAAAACTAGAGGGCACAGGTTTAAGGGGAGGGGGAAAGATTTAAATGAGTAAATTTCTCACCCAGAGGGTGGTCCGTGTGTGGAACGAGCTGCCAGAGGGAGTGGGTGAGGCAGGTACATTAACGATACCCGGACAGGTCCGTGGATGGGAAAGGTTCAGAGGGATACGGGCCAAACGCGGGCAAATGGGAATCCTGGCCGGCATGGTCCAGTTGGGCCAAAGGGACTGTTTCCGTCATGATCGGTGAGCCTGCCCCAATTTCAGGGCTCCCTCCCTATTCCTCTGTTGCCTCTCGACCAGCCTCGAAGGCAAAGTCGAGTTTACCGTCAGACGCACAAGTCCGTGTGTGCACGGGTGCAGTGAAAAACTCACAGGCAGCAGCTTCACAGGCACAGAGCATCAGAGGGACAACGCTCACAAGAAAAACCATAAATTATGCAAGAAAGAACACACATCAAAAAAAGAAAGTCCACTGTAGTGCAGAGCAGTCCCAGCGTCGCTGTACTGAGGCAGTGATTAGGGTTGTGCCGGTCGGGTCAAGAACCGACTGGTTGAAGGGAAGTCGCTGCCCCTGAACCTGGTGGTGTGGGGACTTCAGGCTTTTGTATCTCCTGCCCGACGGGAGCTGAGAGAAGACGGCACGGCCCGGATGGTGGGGGGGATCTTCGATGATGGATGTTGCCTTCTCGAGGCAGCCCCTCCTGTAGATACTCCCGGTGGTGGGGAGGGATGTGCCCCATGATGTGTTGGGGCTGAGACCCACCGCTCTCTGCGGCTTCCTGCGCGTTCGAATTGCCGTCCCGGACCGCTACGCAACTGGTCGGGACACTTCTGTCGAAGTTTGTCAGAGTGTTGGGTGACGAGCCGAACCTCCCGAGGAGGTAAAGACGCCGGCTGCGCCTTCCTCGCGATCGCGTCGATGTGCCGGGCCCGGGACAGGTCGTCCGAGACGTTCGCGCCCAGGAGTTTAAAGTTGCTGATTCTCTCCGCCGCCGGTTCCCCGCCAACGTAGACCGGTGTGCGTTCCCCCTCCTTCCCCCTTCCTGGGAGTCAGCCCTACGGGCGTCGAGCGACAGATTCCGGCCCTTCAGCCCATCGAGGGCGCCCCGGCCCTCGACCCACCCCACCCCACCCCAGGGACGGTTCTTTTACCAGGGATTCCCGGAATCCCGACACTCGAGGTTCCCCCGGCCCTGTGGGGATGGGGGCTGGGCGGATTTTTCGGGAGCGGTGGTGGGAGAGGGGGCGGGGAGAATGGACGGGGGAACGGCGCGTATGACGGCCTCGCCCCCTCGTCCCGCCGCAGGTCCTTCACCCCGGAATTCGTCCTGGTGAGGCAGCACGCCTACAGCATGGCCAAGGGCGGAGACTTCCGGAACATCGCCATCGGGCTGCAGTACGCCGGGGTCCCCAGTGTCAACTCCATTCACTCTGTCTACAACTTTTGTGACAAGCCCTGGGTGGTGAGTGAGGGGGGAGCGGGGCAACTGGGAGCTTCCCCTCTGTCCTCTCCCTCCCCACCCTCCGACCGCACCTCCCTCCCTCCCTCCGTCCCCTCCCCACCCTCCCTCCCTACCTCCCTCCGTTCCCTCCCCATCCTCCCCTCCGTCCATCCCCTCCCTCCCTCCCTACCCTCCGTCCCCTCCCTCCGTCCCCTCCCTACCCTCCCTCCCTCCCTCCTTCCCCTCCGTCTGTCCCTCCCTCCGTTCCCTCCCCCCCTCCGTCCGCCCTCTTCCCTCCCCCCCTCCGTCCCCTCCCTCCCCACATTCCCTCCTTCCATTCCCTCATCCTCTCACTGGAGGGGGGGGGTGTAGGGGAGGGAGGGGGTCACAGAGACGGGCAGGGGTGTAGGGGAGGGAGGGGGTCACAGACGGGGAGGGTTGTAGGGAAGGGAGGGGGTCACAGAGGGGGAGGGGTGTAGGGGAGGGAGGGGGTCACGGACACGGGGAGGGGTGTAGGGGAGGGAGGGTGTCACGGAGACAGGGAGGGGTGTAGGGGAGGGGTCATGGGGAGGGGTGTAGGGGAGGGAGGGAGGTCACAGATGGGGAGGGGTGTACGGGGAGGGTGTCACGGAGACGGGGATGGGTGTAGGGGAGGGGTCACGGGGGGGTGTAGGGGAGGGAGGGGCGTCAGAGATGGGGAGGGATGTACCCTCTCACTGACCACCCCCCCTCACCTCTCTCTCATCTCCTCCCTCTCCAGTTCGGGCAGCTGGTCAAGATCTTCAAGCAGCTGGGGCCCGAGGAGTTTCCTCTGATTGACCAGGTCTTCTACCCCAATCACAAGGAGATGGTGAGTGACCCTCGGCCGCGCGCACTGCCTCGCGTCTCGGTGGTTGCAGGGGTTGTCGAGCCTGCCCTGGGCTCGGGGGAACACACCAGTGGCCGCCAAGCTGATGACATCGACCGCCGGCAGTTATCACCCATCCCTCCCCATTCCTGTCAAGCGTACCGAGGTCCAGGGATAAAACTTTACTTTGCGTGGTGCCCACGTCTTAGGAAGGACGTACTGACGTTGAAGAGGGTTCAGAGGAGATTTACGAGGATGATTCCCGGAATGAAAGGGCTTACATACGAGGACTGTTTGTCGGCTCTTGGACTGTACTCACTGGAGTACAGGAGAATGAGAGGGGACCTCATAGAAACATTTTGAACGTTGAAAGGACTGGACAGAGTCGGTGTGGCTAAGCTGTTTCCCTTGGTGGGTGATTCCAGGACTAGAGGGCACAATCTTAGAATTAGAGGGTACCGGTTTAAAACAGAGATGAGGAGAAATTTCTTTAGCCAGAGGGTCGTGGATTTATGGAATCCGTTGCCACGTATAGCAGTGGAGGCCCGATCATTGGGGGTGTTTAAGGAGGAGATTGATAGGTATCTAATTAGTCGGTATCAAGGGATATGGGGACAAGGCCGGGAATTGGGGCTGGATAGGAATAGTTTTAGTGTAGCTCGTGGAGCAGATTCGATGGGCTGAATGGTCTACTCCTTTGTCTTGTGATGTTGTGATCATACAGATCATTTCACCACATCGGTGCATCGAGGTCGTACAAGGGAAAAGCATTAACAGAATGCAGAATAAAGTGTCACAGTTACAGAGAAAGTGCAGTGCAGGCAGACAATAAGGTGCAAGGGCCACGACGAGGTAGATTGTGAGGTCAAGAGTCCATCTTATCGTTCAATGGTCTTATAACAGCGGGGTAGAAGCCGTCCTTGATCCTGGTGGGACGTGCTTTCAGGCTTTTATATCTTCTGCCCGATGGGAGGGGGGCAGAAGAGAGAATGTCCCGGGGTGGGTGGGGGGTCTCTGATTATGCCGGCTGCTCTCCCGAGGCAGCGGGAAGTGTAGACGGAGTCCACGGAGGGGAGGCTGGTGTCCGTGACGCGCTGGGCCGTGTCCGCGACTCTCTGCGGTTTCTTGCGGTCCCGGGGCAGAGCAGTTGCCGTACCGAGCCGGGGTGCACCCGGATAGGACGCTTTCTGTGGGGCGTCTGTGAAAATCGGTGGGGGTCAAAAGGGGACGTGCCGAATTTCTTTAGCCTCCTGAGGGAGTAGAGGCGCTGGTGAGCTTTCTTGGCCGTGGCGTCTCCGTGGTTGGACCGGCACAGGGTATCGGTGATGTTTACACCGGGGAACTTGAAGCTCTCAACCCTCTTGACCTCACCCCCGTTGATGTAGACAGGTGCATGTACACCACCCCCTTTCCTGAAGTCAGTGACCAGCTCTTTTGTTTTGCTGACATTGAGGGAAAGGTTGTTGTCATGACACCATGACACTAAGCTCTCTATCTCCTTCCTGTACCCCGACACATCGCTGTTTGAGATACGGCCCAGTACGGTGGTATCATCTGCAAACTTATAGATAGTGTTAGAGCAGAATCCGGCCACAGTTTTGAAGCCCCTGGTGTCAGAAATCCCACTAGGTATCACCCATACACAGTCACACCTCACAGAAACAGGCCCTGAAACCCACTGTATCGCCACCCACCCCAGTCCCATTTCCTCGGTCTGTCCCCCTCTCTCCCTCGGCCGTTCCAGTGTCCGTCTGGATACCTCTCCAATGTTGTGGGAGTCTCTGCCTCCACCTCAGGCAGTGCGTCCCAGATTCCAACCCCCACCCCCCCCCCCCCCACCCCTCTACACCCTTCACCCCCCCACCCCTGCCCACAGGGAAAAGTCGAACTGACCGGCAACGGGGAGACGCAGGTTGGGGTTACGGACAGAGTGCAGGCATTCCGCGAGAAGGTCGCCCAGTCTGCGTTTGGTCTCACCCACGTAGAGGAGGCCACACTCGACGCTCAAGGCGGCTGCGCAGGTTGACTCTGTGGTTAAGAAGGCATATTATGTATTGTCCTTCATCAATCGGGGAGTTGAATTTAGGAGCCGAGAGGTATTGTTGCAGCTGTATAGGTCCCTGGTCAGACCCCACGTGGAGTACTGTGCTCAGTTCTGGTCGCCTCACTACAGGAAGGATGTGGAAGCCATAGAGAGGGTGCAGAGGAGATTTACAAGGATGCTGCCTGGATTGGGGAGCATGCCTTATGAAAGCAGGTTGAGGGAACTCGGCCTTTTCTCCTTGGAGAGACGGAGGATGAGGGGGGACCTGATAGAGGTGTATAAGATGATGAGGGGCATTGATCGTGTGGATGGTCAGAGGCTTTTCCCCAGGGCTGGAACGGTTGCCACAAGAGGACACAGGTTTAAGGTGCTGGGGAGTGGGTACAGAGGAGATGTCAGGGGTAAGTTTTTTACTCAGAGAGCGGTGAGTGCGGGGAATGGGCTGCCGGCAACGGTGGTGGAGGCGGATACGATAGGGTCTTTTAAGAGACTGTTGGATCGGTACTTGGAGCTGAGTAAAATAGAGGGCTGTGGGTAAGCCTAGTAATTTCTGAGGTAGGGACATCTTTGTGGGCCGAAGGGCCTGAATTGTGCTGTAGGGTTTCTATGTTCCGTGATATTGAGGGAACCTCATTTTCCGTCTTGGAACCTTGCCGCGCAGGTCGATAGGGCTGTTAAGAAGGCCTGTGGTGTGTTGGCCTTTGTTAGTCGGGGGATTGAGTTCAAGAGACGCGAGGTGACGTTGCAGCTCTATAGAACTCTGGTCAGACCACACTTGGAGTATTGTGTTCGGTTCTGGTCGCCTCATTATAGAAAGCTTTAGAGAGGGCGCAGAGGATATTTACCTGGATTGGAGAGCGTGTCTTATGAGGATAGGTTGAGCGAGCTGGGGCTTTTCTCTTTGGAGAGGAGGAGGATGAGAGGTGACTTGATAGAGGTGTACAAGAGGCATAGATCGAGTGGACAGTCAGAGACTTTTCCCCAGGGCGACAACGGCTAACACGAGGGGGCATCATTTTAAGGTGATTGGAGGAAGGTATAAGGGGGATGTCAGGGGTGAGTTTTTTACACAGAGAGTGGTGGGTGCGTGGGACGCACTGCCGGCAGAGGTGGTGGGGGTAGATACATTAGGGACATTTAAGAGACTCGTAGACACATGAATGATGGAGAAATGGGGGGCTATGTGGGAGGGTTAGATAGATCTTAGAGCAGGATAAAATGTCGGCACAACATCGTGGGCCGAAGGGCCTGTACTGTGCTGTAGCGTTCTATGTTCTATCACTATCTCTTACCTGCATCTACCTGTCACCACCTTGCGCCCACCCCGCCTCCCCTCTTTTGTCCACCTATCGCTGGTCTGCTTTCGCCCTCCTATATATCGGGCTTCCCCCTCTTCCTATCTCCAGTCCTGCCCCGAAACGTCGACCGCCTGCTTTCCTCCGCGGACGCTGCCCGGCCTTGCTGAGTTCCCCCAGCGTCGTCGTGTTTTCTTACACTTAGATTCCAGCATCCGCGGTCCTTTCGCTTCTCGGAGAAACGTCAAGGACTGGGGGGCGCGCACGCCAGGCGAGGGGAGGGAAAGTTGAGACGAGGCGTGCGGGGGCAAGTTTCTTGACACGCAGAGCGGCGGGCGCCTGGAACGTGCTGCCGGGTGGGGGGGGGGGGTGGGCAGAGGCACACACGATAGAGGGGCTTACGAGGCCCGTAGACAGGCCCAGCGGAGGGAGCTGGCAGGCAGAAGAGATTCAGTTGCATTTGGCATCGTGTTCAGCACAGATGTTGTGGGCCGAAGGGCCTGTTCCTGTGCTGTACTGGTTCTGTGTTCTATGTTCGCATCTTAGACCAGACATCACATTGTGCAAATTTTTTTTATTATTAACTATATAAATAATTTTTTAATGCATTTTGTGGCAATCGTTCACCCCAGTGCAGTACAATCTTCTCTTAAAAGCATTCGTCTGGAATGAAAAGTTGCAGTTTACCCCCACCCCAAACGAAAAACCCAGTGGGGTTAGAACGTCCCACTCTGCAAAGGAGCCGCTCTGAGCACGGATTTTGGAACTGACATTGGGCTCAGGGAGAAGGAGGTGTGTGTGGAGAGGGGAGAGAGAACGAGAGGGAGAGGGCGTCAGAGAGAAAGGGTGAGGGGGGGGGGGACTACATCGTGAGAGAGGGAGGGAGAGATGGGGGGGTGGGTTGGTGAGAGAGAGAGTCGCACAGGCACACAGATGCAGACACACGGACACACACAGTCACACACAGAAAGACACACGCGGTCTCACACACACGCGCGCGCACACACACACACAAGAGACTGTGAACAAACTACTGGGGGAACAGCGGGTCGAGCAGCTTCTGTGGGGGGGGGGGAGGGGTGTGGGGGGGGGGAAGGAACTGCCGACGTCGGGTCGAGAGCCTGCCTGGGAGGTGGCCAGTGTGAAGGGGGCGGGGGGGGTGGCTGGTGGGTGGGGGGAGCGGAAGAGAGAGAGAGAGAGTGGGCAGGAGAGAGGAGGGGGAAAGAGAGAGAGAGGGCCGAGAGGGCAGGGGAGGGGGGAGAGGGGGGAGTCAGACAAGAGAGGGAGGGCGGGGGGGGGGGGGGGAGTCAGGGACAAGAGAGAGGGGGAGAGAGGCAAGGAAAAGGCCAAAGACCAGCTGCTCAACAGGCTACAGAGGGAGCGTATGTGAGGGAGCAGGCTCGGAAAAGAGGGGCTGAAGGGTCTCACAGTCACTGCGCTCTCCCTTTGCCCGGATCCCCCAGCTGGGGGCGGGTCTGAAAGGCACGGGAGAGAGGTTGTCCCGTGGGAAGCTAAGCTAGGAGGGGAGGGTTCTCCAAGCCGGAGAGGGTTTTTCCCTACACCCCGCTTGATCCGGCTGTCAGGATTCACTGTGTTGCCCTCCACTTGGAGTGTCGGATGGCCCGTGCCTTGAGCGGCACCCACCGGCAGAGGCCGGAGGCCTGTGGGCTGCACGTGTATCGCTTGGTCTGGGTGCCTGCCAAATCCCTGGTGAAGATCCCCTCCGTCCAGAGGCACTGGTTATCTGCAGTCACGCTGCAGGGGAGGGAGCGACAGGCGACGATCTGTGGAGAGAGCCAGGAAATCCCAGTTACGGCTGGTACCAGTTCATGTGCAGATGGTGCGGAGGGAGCTTCACCCTGTGTCTGACCCCGGGAGTGTGTGACGGGACGGTGCGGAGGGAGCTTCACCCTGTGTCTGACCCCGGGAGTGTGTGACGGGACGGTGCGGAGGGAGCTTCACCCTGTGTCTGACCCCGGGAGTGTGTGACGGGACGGTGCGGAGGGAGCCTCACCCTGTGTGTCTGACCCCGGGAGTGTGTGACGGGACAGTGCGGAGGGAGCTTCCCCATGTTCCAACAATACACACCGTGCACTGACAGTTCTCTGCGTAGGTCCCATTCAGTCCAATTCTCTGTGCCACTGTTAGCTCTGCCCAGGGCTTGTTAAATCCACAGAGGTTGATGTAAACCTTCCCGTCCGAATCGATGTTGCCTGTACGGACAGAGAGGGATGAGCCCAGTGTGAGACAAGGGGTGGGAACTTTACTGCATTGAACGCTGTGCTTGGAGCCACATGACTCCCCTCTCGACACCTCCCCCCCCACCCCCCATCCCCTTGATGTCTCCTCTGGTACCCCGCTACCCTGTTCTGCCCTCCCTCTGACCCAACAACCGCCCCCCCCCCACCACCTCTCCAAATCGCCCAATCTCCCCCCTTAACCTCTCCGCAATGGCAGGGGTGACCTCCTAAATGCAGACCCTAAAATTTTACTATATCGAAAAAAAAATGTCCAACACCCAAACTAAATAGCCCAAACCTCAAATAATTTGGATAACCACAGGCAGATTTCTAATCCCAGCTTCAGAAAGAAATGTTTATCGAATGGGCAGAATCTGTCTCAAAGGGACCCAAGAATTAGAGGGCACAGGTTTAAGGTGAGACGGGAATGACTGGGGAGTGTTGTAGAACAGAGGGACCCAGGGGTACAGGTACACGGTCCCCTGAAAGTGGCGTCGCAGGTAGACAGGGCGGTGAAGAAGGCGTTCGGCACGCTGGCCTTCACCGGTCAGGGCACTGAGTCCAGGAGTTGGGACGTTATGTTGCAGTTGTACGGGAGGCCGCACTTGGAGTATTGTGCTCAGTGTTGGTCGCCCTGCTGTAGGAAAGATGCCTTTAAGCTGGAAAGAGCACAGAGGGAGATTTACGAGGATGTTGCCGGGACTCGAGGGGACTGAGTTATGGAGAGAGATTGAGGAGGTTGGGACTTTTTTCACTGGAGCGTAGGGGTGACCTTATAGAGGTGGATAAAACCACGAGGGGCATCGATAGGGTGAATGCCCCTATTCCCCAGGGTTGGGGAATCAAGAACTAGAGGGCACAGGTTTAAGGCGAGAGGGGAAAGAGATTTAACAGGAACTTGAGGGGCAACTTGTTTCACCCAGAGGGTGGTCCATACGTGGAACGAGCTGCCAGAGGGAGTGGGTGAAGCAGGTACATTAATGACACTCGGGCAGGTACACGGATGGGAAAGGTTTAGAGGGATACAGGGCCAAATGGGAAAGGCACAGATGGGAATCGTGGTCGGCACGGACCAGTTGGGCCGAAGGGCTTGTTTCCGTGCTGCGCGACTCTGTGACTCTATAACCACCCCTGCGCGTCCGTCGGGAGCACCACCGCCCCCTCCTCGGCGCCCCGCCCGCCCGCCGGGATCGCACTGTGCCCGGAGGTGGATTGGCGGACGGGAGGGGAGGTTGGAGGCTTCATGGTGGGGAGGGTTCTACCTGACAGAAGGTAGTCTTCGTT